>NC_091123.1:45784443-45799443 GCF_040183065.1 Periplaneta americana
GCAGAGGAGAGGAATGTTCCCCCAGGCGTGTTCATGTAAGTTTATTGCTGTGTACTGCGGGTGGTCTGCCTACAAAGAGGAATGGAGGGAAAAGGAAGTGTGGATTTTGACAATCCTTTGTGTACGCCGTTCAGTTTTAGTCGGTAGGCTGTTTTCACAGTGTTACTGAACTCTGTTGTTTTTCCGAGACTACCCTAGACTGGTTCGTTGTAATAACTTTTTGAGCATGTAAGTTGACGTTCGTGGAATTAGATTTTCACAACACGCTACATTACACGTCACTTTTTGACCTCGGCCTTTGAAAGGAAATGTCTCGCGTCTCCTGTGTGCTGCACAGTTATGTTGTCCTGGTATTAAGTTCCAATATGATAATCTCTGTTGGTGAAAATTAATAGAGATACTTTGCCACCATCGATTTCACGTAATATAAATAAGTGTAAAATGATATATTCCAGGAAAAAATATTTATTTCTATTTCTTATTCTCGTATTGATAAAAAAAATTGTAATGTGTTTCAAGAAGAAGAGATGTAGGAAAGAAATTTGACAATAATTTAACTTTGAAACCTCACATTATAAGAATCGGTAATTCTGCTTAAAAATCACTAGTTTTTGTAATTATAAACTCGAAATTATTCACCCAACCTTTTGTTTCTATTTTATATATAATCGATTAGTCAGAAGCAAGTTAGAATATGCTGCATTAATTTGGAATCCTCGTTGCAAGAACATGTTAATTCAATTGAGTTGATACAGAATAAATTTCTTAAATTCATACATTTTAAAACATTTAAAGTACCTTGTCCAGTTCAATTTCCAACTAGATTATGGAGATACATTTTCGGATTGAATACTTCCAACGACAGAATATGAATATATTGTAAATTAAAAGAATTGAAAGTGTTTTACGAATTGGTTCTGAAATTCCGGCCGTAAACATTTCAACTCTTCCGTAAAACCTCACTTTCAGTCTTTGTAACTTAAATGACTATTAACTTGTTTTATTTTAATTTAAATTAACTTATTTTATTTAAATTTATTTTATTTTAATTTGATTTATTTCATTTTTATTTATCTTATTGTATTTTTAATTTAGTTTAATTTATTTAAATTTATTTTATTTTTATTTATTTTTATTTACTTTATTTTAACTTAACTTAATTTGATCTATTTTAATTTAATCTATTTTAGCTTAATCTAATTTATTTTATGTTAATTTAATTTATTTCATTTTAATTTATTTTATTTTAATTTATTTAATTATTTTATTTTATTTCAACTTATTTTAATTTGCTTCATTTTCATTTAATTTATTTTATTGTAATTCAATTTATTTTCACTTGATTTATTTTATTTTATTTATTTTAATTTATTCCACTTTAATTTATTTATTATATTTTAATGTAATTTTATTTTATTTTATTATAATTTATTTTAATTTATTTAAATTTAATATATTTTTATTTATTTATTTTAATTTAATTTAACTTAAATAATTTATACTTTTTTAGGTCTTACTGGATAATTTCTTCTAAAAGCCCTAAAAATAGGTACTTTCATTCGGTGAACTGTTGACAATATGGAAACTCTTGCGATAACCTATATGAATAAGACTATTATGCAAATATATTAATAAGTAACTTATTATGTACAGAAACAGATTATATTGTAAATTGAAATACATTATTTTAATACTTACATTTTAGCACGGCCATCACGCAATATCATGGCCCACTGAATTCTTAAGGAAACGATGAAATGATTTTAAAATTTGAACATCAGGTGCAATTAGATATTAAACAAATGCACATAAGCTGCGACAACAAAGATGGTGTTGGGTGCAACTAGAGTCCCTCGAGAACAATTGAATGTAAGACTTGAAACAATGAGCACACTTCTTCTGATTGATTGGATCCAACCTTGACTTTCATTAAGATACAGTTAATAAATTTAGGTACACATATGTACTCAGAAATAAATTTTGTCGATGAAATAATAAATCTCTCATTATCAGTAGTGTCTAGACTCTAGTTTCCCTTTATAATGAGAGGTGAGACATTGTTTTATCTCTGATTCCATCAACAATTAAAACATGCAATGATTTGATAGGACTGAAAATGGAAAAACATAATATCCTACGAGAAGTAAAACCATAGACCTGTGTATTGTATGGAGCAAGAAAGGTGATAGGAACAAATAAAAGAAGAAACAGAGAAGTCCAGAAATTAACAAAGAAAGGAGTCATGGAAGGATAAGTAGAAAGATAAAAATGAAATCATGAAAAAATATTAAGAAAATAATAAATATTGAATTAAAAGAAATAGAGAAGAAAACTCGAGGGCAGAAGAGTAGGGAAGAACGCATAACGGGAATACGCACCACTGCGGTATAATTTTCCCAGGACGCATAATATATGACGTATATTAGCAGCTATAATAATATACGTATTTTAAGACCATCAATATGCTGTACTGTTTCGCTATATTTTCAGTGTGATTTTTGTTGGTTTGTATACATATTTAACATGCTTTTAAATACACCGTATATCAGCGAAAAAATTTGTCTCCAGGATTATTTACATTCGAGTGTAATAATAATAATAATAATAATAATAATAATAATGGTTTATTTTAACTGGCAAAGTTAAGGCCATTCGGCCTTCTCTTCCACTCAACCAGTATGATAGAAAATTACTACAATGCTATGAATATAACATAATTAATACAATACAATACAATTCAAAGCAATACAATACTACAATACAAGACAATATAATACATAATTAATATAATTACAATGACAATTCTTTTCATCTTCACAACACCAATAAAATAATTATGTAGTAGTAATAATAATAATAATAATAATAATAATAATAATAATAATAATAATAATAATAATAATAATAATAGTAATGATAGTCATACCTAAATTAAATTAAATTATTAAATTCGATCACAAATATAACTTCAATTTGATTGCGCCCGTAAGAAATCGTTTAGCGTTTTCTTGAAAGTGGTTATTGTCTGGCAGCCCCTAATCTTCTGAGGTAGAGAATTCCATTCACGGGGGACTGAGACAGTAAAAGTGGATGAATAGTGGGATGTTCTATGGGCAGGAATTGCTAGGATTTGGCTCTCCTGTGACCTGGTGTTTAGATTGTGATTGGAGGGTAAGTAGTTAAACCGGGAACGAAGATAATTTGGAATAGAAGTGTGGAGAACTCGAAACAGAAGAGAGAGCGAATGAAGTGTTCTACGGTTACTAAGTTGCAGCCAGGATAAAGATTTGAACGAGAGTGTAATGTGGTCAAATTTGTGAGCATTACTGATGAATCTGACACTCATATTGTGCACACGCTGCAGCTTGATCGAAAGGTCAGTTGTCAAGTCTGTATTACGTCGCAATAGTCAAACTGTGGTAGTACGAGGGTTTGCACTAAAGTCTGTTTTAATTCTGGCGGGAGGAAGTTTCTGAATGGGTTAAGAGAATGCATGGTATAGCACACTCTCTTGGATATTTCCTTTATTTGGCAATCGCAATTTAAATTTTCGTCCAAGAAAATGCCGAGCTTTCTGACGACGGAATGGTACGGAATAGTGGCATTATTTACTGTAATAATTGGGATATATCTGTTGTTCATTGTGTTCAGTAGTCTCTTATGTCCAATTATTATAGCTTGTGTAAGTTTTTAGTTGCAGATTCCTGCAGACAATTTTGAGTGTATGTCTTACAGAGTGGAATTTAGGGGTTGTCTCGGTTCTCACGGGTTCCACTTTTCTCAAGGTACTTATTGATTTTAGTCATTGAATATCCTTCTCTGTCTTACATCCACCCTTCTCTTCCCTACCATCTCAGCTCGCCCGTATAGAAGAAGCTCTTGAAGAGATGGATGAATATAAGCAGTGATTTCATCGAATTGTTATTCCTCCAAGAGTCGTTAATAAATGTGCATTCGTCGTTTATCCTGACTACAATGTGTCCAGCAAATTATGTATAAATTCTATATTCAAAGTTGTATGCTGAAATGCTCAAATTTGTCGTAACTTTCTGTGAAAAGTGAAAGACTAAACAAAACTGCATAAACCAAAAATTAAACGTAAAAATTCAATTTAAAATTAATAAATTGGAAAGTTGTATATTATTATACAGATCTACGGTCTTAATAACAAAAACTATTACATACGTCGTGTATAACAATGCCAACTGTTACACAGCTACGTCATAGTTTCGTCATTATTTTATTACGAAAGGTAACAGAATAACTGAGATTTCCTATTGCATCCGATAGTGTGCGCTAGTGTGCCGTGTTAAGTATCGATACAACTGGGTCTGATCGATTACCATGCTATATTTTGATCAAAGCTGTCAAGGTACGCATACGAGTTAGCGCGGGAAACTTTCTTTCTGGAAGACTTAAGAATGAGGATGCTGCTACCAGCCACGGAGAGCTACAAGAAAGTAGTGGAAGAAAGAAGACAGAAACGGAAGGAGATCACAGAGGATTTCTACTCAACGAATGCAATGATAAAGCCAGACTGGACGAATGCCGGCTACGACACAAGATGGCTGACCACAGACTAGAGACGCACGGATATCATCACAGAATGTGTGCAACGAAGAGATACTACTCCGCAAGCGAAATGTGTATCTGTGAACTGTGCGGGGTCCAATGCGGGAGATATCACATTCTCGAGTGTAGAAAGCGTGTGAAATCTATCAGGGAAACAGTACAGGAGATAGTATAACCGTATCTATGCACAGTGTGCGCAGTCCCAAACTATTATTATATTTTGATCAAAGAGTACAGCTACAGCAATATTATTCTAATTATTCTGTGTTCTTCTGTGGTTACAAGGCAACTATTACCATAAATGACAATCGATACGAAGAGCTTTGGAGGGATGGCTTTTTTTTTCTCTGTATACAACGCTTAAACAGAGGGTTTCATGTGTATAACTACTGCAAAGTAGTTCCCATGTATAGTTAAACGCTGTTTATATATCCATCCATCGCTTGTGCATGGTTTATTTGTAACGTTTCAAGTCCCAAATCTGCATAATTATTTTGTCGTATAAAAATTATACCCGGTTTATTAGTAAGACCGTTAAAGTATACATAAGCTTTTCTGTGCCCAATTTTAATGCGAAAGTTTTAAGCTTGGTTTGGAAAATGTTATGTAAATTTCAACCTCTTCTGAAGTAGATTATGCAACATAAAACACTTAACACTGGAAACTCAATTTCAATTTTGTGACAACAACCTTATAAATATAACAAAAAATACAGTTTGCTTTTTGCGTGAAGTAAAGGAGAAGAAGAAAAAAGGTAGTAGTGATGGTGGTGGTGGTGGTAGTATGTAGTGGTGATGGTAGTGATTTTAGTCATGGTGGTGATGATTGTAGTGGTGGTGATGGTGGTGGTAGTGATTGCGGTGGTGGTGGTGGTAGTAGTAGTGGCAGTAGGAGCAGTGATTGTAGTAGTAGTAGTAGTAGTAGTAGTGATTGTAGTAGTAGTAGTAGTGATTGTAGTAGTAGTAGTGATTGTAGTAGTAGTAGTGGTGGTGATTGTAGTAGTAGTAGTAGTGGTGGTGATTGTAGTAGTAGTAGTAGTGGTGGTGATTGTAGTAGTAGTAGTAGTGGTGGTGATTGTAGTAGTAGTAGTAGTAGTAGTGGTGGTGATTGTAGTAGTAGTAGTAGTAGTAGTGGTGGTGATTGTAGTAGTAGTAGTAGTAGTAGTAGTAGTAATAGTAGTGATTGTAGTAGTAGTAGTGATTGTAGTAGTAGTAGCAGTAGTAGTGGTGATTGTAGTAGTAGCAGTAGTAGTAGTGATTGTAGTAGTAGTAGTAGTAGTAATAGTAGTAGTAGTGATTGTATTAGTAGTAGTAGTAGTAGTAGTAGTAGTGATTGTAGTAGTAGTAGTGATTGTAGTAGTAGTAGTGATTGTAGTAGTAGTAGTGATTGTAGTAGTAGTAGTAGCAGCAGCAGTGATTATAGTAGTAGTAGCAGTGATTATAGTAGTAGTAGTAGTAGTAGTAGTAGTGATAGTAATAGTTTGATTGCGGTAGTAGTAATAGTTGTAGTGATTGCAGTAGTAGTAGTAGTAATAGTAGTGTACAATTATTTATATTCAGACAAATAACAATGAAATAGGCAAGAACCATTTTCACTGGATTCGAACCCACCACCTGAGCACTAAGGCAAAGTTACAGCTACGTGTCTTAGGATCGATATGCACTGATACCGAATTTTTACTTCAGTTCCCATCGAAATACTGGATGGGGCCCGCGAGCCCTGGAGTGAACACCAGTTGCTTCAACTAAAGCACACGTTGACCTTTAAACTACAATATAATATATTTGGGTTGTTACAGCGGGTGAATAGATCAGATCGTTCAGTACATTGCTACGGAATCAATATTCTTTATGAGAATAACCCTGTGTTTTCCGTTCACATTAACGAGGTTGAGCGCAAGAAATAAGATTCCCTCTTATTTTTATTCTGCGGAACGTGAAAGCAATCACCTCATTTGATGACGGTGCCTTCCACCGTAAACTTTATCGCAAATTACTGACGTACTTAGCTCAAACTCTAGCCAAAAAAGGGGAAAACAAATTGTTTTCCACACTTCTCGAGTCTCTTTTTTTATTTTATTTCTCCTCTAACAAGTGATAAAAAGGTTGTCCTCTTTTTAACGATTGCTGTAGACCTGACGACAATGAAGGGAACTCTAAACTGGAGCCGTAATTGTGCTACGTGGAGAGAATTTCTCTGTCAGTCTTGGATGTTACTGAGAATTCAAACATCTCTAATTATAAACCTTCTCTTTCTGTTAATTAAATTGGTTACTACACTTGTAAATTAGAGAGGAAAATTCTTTATAAATAACGCAGTAATTCAACGACTCTGTACTTTTAAGGACTGATTGAACACTGAATTTGATGCAAAAAAGATTGGAAGCTTGTTTCTATCTTTTCTAGTTACTTTAACATACCGGCCAGGGATGTCGAAACGCCTGGATTGCCTGCTCTCAAGAACCTCATAACATTTCCTTTAGAGCGATTATCGTACAGTGGAGTCCCTTTCTTTTTCATAAATGGAGATAAACTATTAGCCAATCAAAGGACATTTAATATGTTTGTACGTACTGTGTACTACATTATTGGTCGTCTTTGTCCTCCCCTACCTCGGGGATCCAACCTCTGTAAAGCAATAAACTCAGGGGCTCGTAGAATCAACAGGGTGAGTACAAAGGTTATTTACTGTTTTAATACTGCGTATTAATGAGGATCATGTATTTGTCTCTAAGAGTTGGAGGGACCACGCAGCAGATTGATTTCCTACAAATTTCAACTTAATTTTTTGTATGAGTAAATGTATTATGAAAGAGTATCAGTCTAAATGATTTAAAAATATTTTTGTCGTTAATGTTGAAACAATTATTTTAGGCCTATTTAGAGGAGTTACCACTGTAATTATTTATGCTTATATTTGTATGTGCTATTAAAAAAATTCTCCTTACATTTATGCTACAATAATTATTCTTATATAAGTTTATATTTTCATGTATAAGTTAAAATGAATTTTTTTCTTCTTCTTTACTGTATCTTTTGATGTCAACGTCAAGCATGAACAAAGCGATCGCCGTATCAGTAGGGGGCGTATGTTGATGAAAAGTCATCTTATTTTTCACATTAGGACGATGCCTATTAATATAGAAATCCTTTCCATGTTAATATTAACGTAAAAAAGTAATTTCTTATATTGCATTTTTTGACGTTTTTGAACTAAGAAGTTATTTTTATATTTTTTTCGGCATATTTTGGTCATTTTTAATACTTTGAAGAACGTTTAGATTATTTGGAATGCATTTTACTTTCTTTCTTACCGATAGGTCTGTTAAATCATTTTCTAACCAAATACATCAATAGTAATTACCTACTGAATAAGTGAATAACGGTGAAGTTTGAGTTTTATAGTTCGGAACAGACTCTAAAGTCCATCCCTCATTCCACTGAAGGCTTCACTTTACACAACAGAAGTGATATAAAACGATTGACAACAGCTTAGTTTAAGTGAGGGCTTTGACAGCTACTGTTCTTTTGTCGGTACGAGGTGTCTTTAGAATTTATGTTTGGAAGGGGGGAAACTTTCACCATGTCCTGGACAGGGCATTGTGTCTTCAACATAGTTTGGAAGGGATATCTACTATAGTAGACAGTATTTTTAACACATAGATTGCAAGAATGCAGGGTGCGCCCACAATTTGTTTTGTCATTCATACTCCCTCTTCTGGAAGATCTGGTAACAAAAGTGAAGCACGGAAGGAGGAGAGGGAGAATGAAGGCACTTTCATGGACCACCCCTGATTGAAACGCATTGTTTACGCTTAAAGCCTCTATTTTGTTGCATATTATTTTCTTTTATCGTAGCCAAATTCCAGGAAGTTGCCTCCTCTCTCCGAGATTTGCAGGGAAGTCATTGAAAGAAGATGCCTAATCTTTAAGAAGTTGTGGTGCGAGTACAGTGAATAATATTTAAATGTCATTGTCTTTTAATGTTATGTCATTTTTGCATTAGTTTAAGGCTTTTAATTATCATTTTAAGTAGATTTTTAGGTCATCAACATCCGCCCCCTACTTATCAGTAACGTATAGAGTCAGCTAGCTTTCCAAATTAGAACTTTCCGTAACAGAAGATTCCAACATAGGGACTCCACTGTGCTTTATCTTGCTTGTTGGATTTGTATTACTTTTAGTATGAGAACGCAGTGCAGGCGCTTTGACATCCCTGACATATCCAGAACATGATTCGTGAATTTTTCTGTTGTTTTTATTCTGATTTTTACACATATTCTCCAGTGGCGTAGCGTCAATGTAAGCTAAAAAGCTCAGCTTCCCCAGTTAATAATAATTTCATAATAAACCTTCAGTCTATGGACAACATTATTTATTAATTTTAATAGCATTTATATTTACGCGTTAAATATTGTGATGCGGCAGCTTGGGATGATTTTTTTGATGCAGCAGTAAACAAGAAGCCTTCACACACCAGCTTCCAAGCAGACTGGTTTCTTACACTCATTATTCTGTGTAACCCACCCCGCAGATTTTCCATCCCTTTCTAACTAAACTACCCTGGTCGCAAGGGTCTCTGGAAGCTAGCTTTGACATTGAAAATAAGTAGTTTCCGATTTATCCCTTTTCGTCAGTTGTGTTCAGTTGAAGTGTTAGTGTGCATCGTGGCTGATATAATAAATAATGAGTGAAATAACAGTTCCTGACACCAATTTACTTGAATTTTTTAGGACAATTCTATTATCAAGACTAACTTACGAACAAAAGTGTGATTTAAAAAACAAATGACCGACTCCCTTGCTGTCAATGAAGGGCACAACCAAAAGACAGACGCATACTTACGTAATGATACTAATACTGTATCTTTTGACCGTTAATATTGTGATTTCTCTAACTGTGACAGGGAGTGACCTAGTGTTATACTATACGTGTCTATTTGATGTGTAAATCGTGAAATCATATTTTACTACGTACCATTTAAGGTCATGCCTTATGGGTGTTACTTACGAGGTTCCAACCAATCTTCGACTGCTGACTTGACATTGACTTCTATTTATTTTAAGACTATATTTTTGTAATAAGTTTTCTCATATTGCATGAAAGACAACTTGAATTAGCTTCCCCTGCTCAAAATTTCATGCTGCGCCACTGATATTCTCTCTGAGTTTACAACATTTGACATTCCTGTTTTTCGTATGGCTTCACTCATTTTGTTAGGTTGGCATATAATTTTAGAAGAAATGGAGTCAGATTTGTGAACGGAAACTTATCTTGGGATATAAAATAATTCTTTCCTATTTATATGTAATCATCTTATAAACATTCTTCTAAAAGTAGAATAACTGTGTTGTAAAAATAATTCTGGTAGTTTAAGTAACGCAAGTGGACGAAGTACTTTCTACAGATACCGATACTGCGATATCATTTCCAAAATATTCTTTGACAAAGATAGGTAGTTATTGTAATATCCATGAGTAGGCTAATCTATGCGCTTGACTTACGAGGAAATGAATGTCCGACTGTGCCGGCAAACAGCGTACTTCCAGTCGCCACGCGCGACCTCACACTCGCGGATGAACATCTATTTGAAAGCACTGTATTTTATTGGTGCTGTTCTTGTGGATTACAGATATTGACATAAGGATAAGGAATTCTTATTCCGTAATTTCTCACCACTTAAAACTACTTACAATTACAAAGAAAGAATCAAATTAGTAGCTTTTGTCTTGTCACTATTATTGACATAAAAAACAACGTATTTAGGTACACAATTAAACATTTTATTGTTCTGCTATCCGACTCTGAAAGCTGTAGGCTACTATGAGACAAAAGGGACATAGACATATTCAAGCAACAAAAATGAAATTTCTTAGGTCGTTATTAGGATATACAAAACTTAGTAAGATCAGAAAGAAGACTTAAGAAACCAATTAAGCATATTTGCAATGAATGAGAAAATAGAACGGTACAAAAATAATTGGAAAGATCATCTTGAAATAACGGATAAATACAGGATGCTACAACTTATGTCCTCTTATAGACCTAAAGAACGAAGAGACCTACTGTAGGACGACCTAGACAAGGATGGAATTCATCCGTGACGGTCTAGGGCAGGTATGCTCATTCTCTGACTCCCGATTACGTTCTGTAATCACAACCTTCGAATGCAGAGCGTGCTGTTCCTCGTTCGAAGCTCGACGGATGACTGCGGAAGGCAGTTCAAGTACTTAGTAAACGTACGAACAGTGCGGGACAATGACACAGTCAAAACCTTCTGTAAGCAAACGATCATTCCGTACTGTGTTGGAGAGAGACTATTAATTGTTTTGCGTTCGGTAAAGTGTTTACTATATTGTAATGTACTGTCAGGAACACTACTGAGCAACATAAAATGACATTATACGCTCTGACACCCAGAACATGGCGAAGTGACAGGGAAGCTGTTTTCTGTAATATGTATTCACATACCAACGTTATTATTATTATTATTATTATTATTATTGTTATTATTATCATTATTATTATCATTAGAAGTAGTAGTAGTAGTATTACTATTGTTAGTTCTATTACAATTATTATTATTATTATTATTATTATTATTATTATTATTATTATTATTATTATTATTATTATTATTGTGATTTTATTCCAACAGAAATACATGCTATGATAAAATAATTTTTCAGAGGCACTAAAGTTTCAAGAATTGAAAGCACTTAATGAAAGGCCAAACATTGTAGAGAGTCGAAGAATTTAGAGTCTATGTTTAGGAGCAAGTTATGTAGTGTGTTGGGAATTAGCTAAGGCACTAAAACCCTTCACGGATGGTGAACTTGTAATGAGATGTATGGTGTCTGAACAAAATATAGTTAATTATATCTATGTACTGGAACAACTCAAATTTGAATTCACAGAACATAGATGTAGTGATTTTAGATGTATGGAGAGTGATATTAATCTTTTTGTTAATCCTTTGATCGTAAATTTAGTATAATCCGTGAGAGTGCAGTTCCAGGACGAGTTAATTGATTTACAAAGTAACGTAGAATTCAGAACTAGATGCAGAGAATATGACTTGACAAGCATAGAAGTATAAAAAAATTATCAAAACGAAATATCCCAAGATGAGCTTATTCTCTACAACTATGTTAGCTACCTTTGCCTCGACATACGTGTGCGAAGAATTATTTTAGAGAATGAAAGTTGCTAAATCCAAACATAGATCCCCATTAACAGATGAGCTTCTTCTGAGCCAGCTGCGCATTGAGTAAATTCGTTGCAAATAGATTTCAGATTACTTGCAGAAAAGAGTCCACATGTTGAACAGACCGCAATGTATGGTGGATTATGAAAATAACATTATCTATGATATAATAATATCATAACTATATTAAATATAATACACAATGTAATAACTGAATATTACAGTGTATACTCTTTCCTTTTTCAAATTCAGTTTATTATCCGTATTTTTGTAAGAGTGTGAGAGCGATGCCACGGCGGTGCTGCAATGTAGTTGCGGAGCCCAGTTCGTACACTGTGTGTGTTATGCAGTGCAGCATCATCCGTGTAATCGGAGCTTTTACAATTTTGAGCATACCTGGTCTAGGGCATTTCGTAACCGAATATTTCGTCACGGTTATATTTGTCACCTTTTTTCGTCATTAGTTTTTTGGTCATCATATATATTTTGTCATCATGTTTTTTTGTCACTGAAGAGATTTTGTCATAAGATATTTCGTCATCATATAATTTTGTCATCATTTTCTTATACTGAGGGGATTTCGTCACCAAAATAATAATTGTAATATATGTAGTTGTAAAATAGACGACGTAGCTTCCGCTGAAGTTCCAACTTTAGCTTTCTTTGCTTCGACACATTCCGCAGCTCCAATTCTGCACCAATTTGCTGAGTGGTTCGAATGCTCTGTAGGTTCTTTTATAATTAATGGTTTTCTTATATGAGGAAATAGTCATAAGTGAATTACAAATGTCGTGCTGATCACATCTCCATACAATCCCGGTCTTCGTAACTTTGTGCTTTGCATATATGTCCATTATAGATTTGTACTTATCTCTTGCTCACACACAAATTCCACAATTTGGGACATCTGGCGGAAATCTACGGCTGACCACTAGGATCCAGAATACAAGGCAGAGGTTAAATTAAAAATACAATATGATTGCGGAGAGAATACGGAACAATGATAAATTTAAAAATAAAGTACAATTTGATTTCGGAGAAACATGAGATGAAAATACATTGAAGAGTAATGAAATGAAGTAAAAGAAATTACGTAATATTATAAAAGTGATTGTGTAAAATGGATAATGAATCTCTCAATACCATTAGTAAATTTTGTTAATGTTCTCATTAGAAAATTTAAGAGAACGGAGAATGGTTTTGGTTAACTTAAATGAAGTTCCCCTAGCGCCAAAAAGAAGTCCTTTCACTTCCCATGTATTAATATTGATTTTGTGTCTCTCACTAAAGTGAGGAATACATGGGTTGTAAATATATTCATCGTTAACGTTATTGGCTTGTTGATCATCCTTCTCAAAACGGACAGTGGCGTCAAGAATGAGGCTTCTTTGATTCCGGCGATCGATGGTTATAATGTCTGCTCTTCTCGTTGACCCATTCTCAGCCAAGCAGTGCACTTCTTCGTAAACCTCCCACTTTGCCTTCCGAAGAGTGGTTGCGATGGAGCTTCTCACTTTATGGTGGCGATTGTTCTTCAGTAGTCTCCTTTAGGGCAATAACCCAAAACATGCCCAAGGGTTTCTACTTCGCTGCATCCTGGATGACAACAGTTTTGATCTTGAAGGGAACGACCTGGCACCGATCGTACTGCTGCGATGTTTGTGGACATCTTTATGGCATTACTTTTTACGAATCGAAATAATTCCGCCATACCTTAACTTGAAGATTTTGAAACCAATGAATCCTGTAACGAAGATTTCGAATAAAATAAAATCAATGTAAGTTATCCTTGCAAACGAAATGATCAATATGAACACAATGAAGTGGGAGGTTTTATATTACTTATCATTTTAATTATTTTATATATGTATCATCAAGGGAAGCGATATGAAGGGGGGAAATTGTGTTGGCGAATAGTGATGAGGAAATTAAATTGGTTACAAAATATGGTGGTGACAAAAGTGAATCAATGACAAAATGTTGCAGTGACAAAATTTAATGTGACGAAATCACTTCGTGACGAAAAATCAGTAACGGAAATTTCGGATCCCAATCCGTGAGAGGTAGAAGAAGCCCATTATTGACACTACATTTAAGTCGGATCGATCGATTTTGCAATAAACGCTGAAGATATTCAAAATGCTTGAATGTAATGTTGACCCTGTTCGTTTATGAAGCTTACAAAATATATAATTCGTGGATTCTCTCTATCTGTTGGGGAAGTAATCCTATGAAGTATTCAAAACGCTAGCCTGCCAATTACTTAGTGAGATAGACGGGTAAAAAAACTTAATTTAAAGTATCGAATCAGGTATAAAGTTTTAATTAATCTAAATGCTTTATCCATAAGGTGTTGACGTGTGTGTTGTGGCAATTAGAGCCCTGATTGTGTTTCAAGCGATCCCCTAACGTATTTGGTTCTGTGCGTGAGGGAGAGGCTAGCCACCTGTATAATAAAACTAAACGTAACTTCATGCAATTAAGCCGAGATATCTCACAGATGTATTTGCGAAGTGTTCTTTTCATTCATGACAGGCGGACGATTTAATTGGATTTACTGAGCATAGAGCTTTTTCATTACCTGTTTCCTCCTAAGCGTATAGACGCAGCTTTTATTTTATCGCGTTGTCAGTAAAGCTTTCAGCCCACTTTCCCTGCTAAAATCATATAGACCTACATAATTCACTATAATATTTAAATGTATGAATGTACCACTCTGTTACTCAAATTACAATTTTTTAAGATTTTACATTTTTAAGTTGAGATACTTTGATATTCAGTTAGAGAATACGCACTACACAAATGATTCTGTGAAGCACGACTAATAATAATAACAATAATAATAATAGTAATAATAGTAATCCTAATCCTGTTCCTAATTGGTGATTATCGTTTCCTTCCCCATAATACAACAAATAATCTCCTATTTGTGTTATGCCGTTCCCATCTAACCTAACCTCCTGTACTCCCACAATAGTATATTATGCAACGAGCCTATAATGGTAGTAATTAAGACGCGGGTATGTTTGTTTATGAAACGAGCGCAAGCGAGTTTCATAATTTTCATACGAGCGTCTTAATTACCATTATAGGCAAGTTTCACACGACTTTTTACGCTCGACCATATTTCTAACTTGAAATTATTCATAAGTATTCATGTTATGGTTATGTAAGTGAGGAGCGGAACTGACCTAAATTGTGAGATGTGCGCAGACGCGAAAG
>NC_091123.1:46786943-46999443 GCF_040183065.1 Periplaneta americana
TCTTTTCTTTTATCATCCAAGGTTTCTTCTTACTGCTGATTTGTATTCATAAGCTTGTCGTTGAATGTGAGATACTTTATATCCTTAAAATATGGGAGTTCCATCATTCTCTATACTATATCTCGTTCCATCATATCTGACAGGAGAAGTAAACATTGCCGGTAGAGGAGGAGAGAAGTATAATTGCTATTCAACCAATGACAGAGATCTCATTCCACGCTTGATTTGAAGCGTTTTATACCCGCCCAAATTCAAGACCTCTGTCATTGGTTGAATAGCAATTACACTTCTCTCCTCCTCTGCCGGCAATATTTACTTCTCCTGTCATACATGATGGAACGAAGTATAGTTGAGGTTTTCTTATAAAAAAATATATGTAGCTCGTTAACAATATCTTTATTTCTAATTTTGTCTAATTTAGAACATCCGTTGATTGTACTCAGAAATTTCATCTCTGTTGGTTGAATTTTATTACAGTCATACAGAATACAAAATTATACTTTTAAGGAAGTTAAAATAAGTTCTTCTTTAATTGAAGACTTGAAATCTTAGAAAGTACTCAAGAATATATTATTATAGTGAAAATGTAATTTATGTATATAAGGCAAAAGTAACATTTGAATTCTTTTGAGTTCTACGGAATGAAGCACAGTAGTTCGTTCGTCGAATAAAAGAAGATGTCTCAGACGAATGCATTGAAAGATGACAATAAAAGAGGCATTACAGTATTGAAAATAGAGACGTGCGGAGTAGAAAAAGCAGATAAGTAGCTTTCTTTACAATCGATATAGAAGCGGAGACATGCTGACCGATATTTCAATCTTCAGAGATGCAATGAGCGCATGGAATGTCACTTTTCCAAGCAAGAAGAAAGAAGTTAGAATTCTGGTGAGAACAAGCTGTTTTTTTTTTTCAGATGGTGAAGGCGTTTTAATACAGTCCCTGTCTGAAAGATTATTTGGTAACGATTCGCATAGTATGTAATAATTTATTTAAAAATGTTGTATTTTTTATTCTTTTATTCAGTTTTATCAGCGATCACTTAAAAAACGTAATATATTTAAAGATTTAATAGTATTTAAAATTAAATATAGATGTCATTATCAATAACTGTTGCATGTGATCTAAACATAATTTTAATGTTATTGTTGAACAAGTGACAGAAAATATTAAATTTACTGTTTGACTTCACGCAATATGTTTGGCAAGACCATATTTCTCTCGAGACGTTAAGGATAAGCAATGTGCTAAATTGATTAATGAAAGTCGGTAGTGTATATTAGAATGCTACAAGACTCATAAGTTACCTGAATTACAGAAGTGACAGTGAAAGCTTTACTTTCGTATGAGCGCCTCAACGGACATCAATGAAAAGTAAGTGAACTGCTGAGAATCTTTCTTTCTCTTTCTTTTTTCTTTCTCTTTCCCTCTTTCTTTCTCTCTCTCTTTCTTTATTTCTCTTTGTTTTTTGTTTCTTTCTTTGTCTTTGTTTGTTTCTTTTTTCTTTCTCTTTCCTTCTTTCTCTCTTTCTCTTTTTCTTTCTTTCTTTTTCTTCCTTTCTTTTTCTTTCTTTCTCTCTTTCTTTCCCTCTTTCTCTTTGTCTCTTTCTTTTTCTTTCTTTCTCTCTTTCTGTCTATCTCTTTGTTTCTTTCTTCTCCTTTTTTCTTTTTTTCTCTCTTTCTGTCTTCCTCTTTGTTCCTTTCTTTTTCTTTCTTTCTTTCTTTCTCTCTTTCCGTCTTTTTCTTTTTCTCTTTCTTTCCTTCTTTCGTTCTCTTTTTCTTCCTCTCTTTCTTTCTCTCTTTCTCTCTCTCTCTTTGTTTCTTATTTCTTTCTTTCTCTTCTTTTATTTATTTCTTTCTTTCTCTCTCTCTTTCTTTCTCTCTCTTTCTTTCTTTCTTTCAGTACCGACTTACAGACAATTGCGGTGTAAGAGAGGGAGGTTATTCCCTCTGAATCCTCACTAAGCATGTACAGTCGTACACATTGCTATTCTGCTTTTATGTGGGATTGGCACACTCCTCTTTCAGATGATATTTAAAAAATCTTAGGGTCCCATTTAAAAATGTTTCCTACGACGTTATAACTCGCACAACTTAACTCAAAATATTTTGCTTCCATGAAAATGTTCCTTTCCAAATACAAGGTTTGACGTGGCTGAGCTTTTTGTCCCAAATTCCTTCATTCAATTTTAATTACAGTTATGCGACACTTTTTTTTTAAATTCTGTATCTTCGTTCAATTTTTTTCTATAATTTCCAATGATTTGAGTTAAAGGTTTTGTACCTAGTTCTGTACGTTTACTACTTTTTTTTTGTCTAGGAGTGTATACCCAGCTAGCACCTTCAAGAATGATAGGCCTATTTTACAGATTTCCATTCCAGTTTTATTACTTGACTTTTCTTTAATTTGAATGTAACGTCCTTTTTTGTACTCCAGAATTAAAAACAAACTTTATCGAACTTTATCGTCACTGAAAATTGTGCTTAATATGTCACATTATTTTACCAAAATAAAATAGCCTATTACCATGCAAACTAAAAAACAATCATGAATTTTATTTTGATTGGGTAACTTGTGGCGTAAAGTTAACATTATCAAACGATTTGGCATGCTATAATATATTTTAATACATCATTGTTGTCATAGCAACCTCTTTCTTTATAAACCATGATATCAAACTACCCTTCATTACAAATCTGATATCATTTCTTTATTAATTGCTTTATAATGCTGCCGTACAAAAAATTGCGCTTGAAACACGTTTATAATGTTACACAGATATTGCACTCGTCAAAATTAGGGAATTTGCTTCGCTCGTTCCCTAAACATTGAATCAAGCCATAACGTATAAGATTATAATCTTGTTTTATAATATACTATTCTTATCTTTTCTTAAGTGTTAATCTTTATGTACCATAATAATGCCTAAAACTATTGGTTTTTGTATCAATGTATTTATTTTTCATGTAAGAGAGCTGTTAGCCCAAACAATTATTAAAAGTTATTTTTTCCAGGACCGTATGTATGGGGGGAGGTTACTGGGTTTTAAGCCCCCCCCCTTGAACTTAAAAAATTATATATTTAAGTTTGAGTATTTTTTTTATCCATAATCGTTTTCCCTCCTCTTATTTTTCACTGTTAGAGTAACAAAATCTACATCGACATAAGGCATAGTCCTCCTACTCCTCCTTCAATAATTATAATCCCTGTGCTTGGTGTTGCGTCACGTTCGAATTATGACAATGTTATAATTATTATAGAGAGACCTACTGCCTTTTACCGACCTGGTAACAAAATGAAGCAGACACAATATGGAATTTAACTTGTTTGTTAAAAATTTGATGGCTGTGAAAAAATTACGTGTCAAAGATTTTATAAGGATATTAATAAATATACCGCAACATAATATAATAATAATAATAATAATAATAATAATAATACACAAAATTTGAAATGTCGATAATGTAAATTATAACTAATAATAATAATAATAATAATAATAATAATAATAATCCATGGCGCTACAGCCTGTGAAGGGCCTAGACCGACCAGCCGGCTGCTGGCCTCACGTCCACATGCCGAAGCAGAGGTGTACGATCATCCAACCAGAATGGAGGTATCGTGTGATTAGCATGATGATCCCCTCAGCCGTTATAGTTGGCATTCGCAACCGGATTTCGCTACCTATCGTAGCTTCCAAGTGCATCACGATGCTGGTTGGGCACGGGTCCCATATACTTGCCGAAATTTCACGAGAAAATTTCTTCCCCCATCAGGACTCGAACCAGCGCGCATTCCGTAACGCGAGTCCAAGGCAGATGCCTTAGGGTACGTACACGTTGGAGCGACGATAAACGATAACAGAAGCAGCGATGCTATATCAGAGAGAATTGAAGCATGCATTGTCATTGAGGTGTGGATATTGGAGTAACGATAAAAGCGAAGATACATGATAAAAGCGACGACAAAGAAAAATTTCATTTTCTTCGCTCTTGTCGTTAATATGATCTCTGTTTAAGATAATATTAATCTGTATAATGACCTGTGGTTATCAATATATCCGAATATTAATCGATTTATTATTATTTTGGCATCTTAAATTAATTATCATGGATATTGACAAATTGATCAGTTGTGTATTTATTCGTGATAATTTATGTGATCACAAGGAACCAATCACATCACAATGAATTTATACTAGCTTGAGATGAGAAACAGGTTCAATTTTGTACGTATTTAGGGGAGAGTTGAGTAGTATCGGACATCGGGTAATATCGGACAGTGCGTTTTTTTCATCTACCACTAGATGGTAGTACCTGAATGGGATGGTTACGTTTCTATATGCGACATCACAGAAACGTAACCATGTCATTCAGGTACTATCATCTGGTGGTAGATGAAAGAAACTCACTGTCCGATATTACCCGATGTCCGATACTACCCAACTCTCCCCTAAATTATATTAACCTTGAATCTGCAGGTGATATTTGCTATATATCTTATTTCATTGAGTGATGTACAGAATATCTGCTACTGATAAATGAAAATGTTCGTTTCCCGCGACCTAGTTGCTCCGATATGAACACCTGATTCTTTGATTATTCCAAAGCGTCGCTAGGTCGTTTCTTTTATCGTTTATCGTTGCTCCAACGTGTACGTGCCCTTAGACCACGACGCCACGGCGCGGGACTAATAACCCCTTACCTTGACAGAAGTCTACAGACGCCACTGAGCCTTGTTCAATAATATCTTTCTTTATTAATATTTAAATTCTTATTTGGATTTTTATTACGGAATATTTTATTATTTTTCGTTCGTTAACTACGTATTAATCTTTATGACATTTTTTATTTTAATAACTTCTATTAGCGATGTTCGACGGATTTTAAAAGGCGCGTAGAAACCAAAATTGTTTGTATTTGACCAGTTATTAAAAATTTAATTTCGTAGTGATATCTTATCACATGCCTACTCAACGAACTAATTGCCATGAATAGAAGATGTGATAATTCGGTTCATTTTATTATGGCTATTTTCTTTTTCACAATTTTGTTGCTTTACATGATTTTCCTCCCTTTCGATCTCGTTTCAATGGCGGAACAGGTTCGTGATATTTATAGTTCAGACTTGCGGACTTGCAAGGAAAAGCGGGGCATTGGAGGCTGCGAGGACGTCAATACTAGTCCCTGCTAATCAGCCGGCATCCGGCGGCGCAACTGGGACCAGCTGATAATTAATATCTTGGGACCTTGATTAAATATCGTGTAGGTCTGCGTTTCGACATTCAACACTGCCTCGTAGTTGACGGAACGAAAAATAATGAGATTACCAACATAGTAACTTCTAACTTGACACTCATTAATTGACATCCTTGTTATACAAAGAGCAAATAATGACGAGTGTGACAAGTTTAGTGGCGGCAAATAAGGATGACGAGTTTGTAGATGACTGCAAATGGATGTTACATGTTCGATGACAGAAAATGACGGTAATGAGTTTGTAGGGGAATTCAAAAGACTGTGACGAATTTGTGACTGCATATAATAGTGACGAGTTTCTAGGTGACTGCAAATTTCAACTTAACCCTTAAATTGACAATGTATCCTATAGGATGCAACGGGTTAATAAGCTATCTTAATATATAAAATTGAATGTGGGTATGTATGTATGTATTTATGTATGTATTTATGTATGTATGTATGTATGTATGTATGTATGTATGTATGTATGTATGTATGTATGTGGGTGTGTATGTTCCCTATACAAATCTACACGCTTTGACCGATACGTGCCAAAGTTTGCACATTTAACCTTCATTACCAATAGAAGAACATAGGCTACATTAAAATTGTGCAAATGGAAGTTAAATTAATTAAAATTATATAAAATAAAAATAAATAGATCAAATCTTCATGCATAATATTAAAATACAAAATCTTCTACAGTCAATTGTTTTTTATTATTGTCTGTTGTATTCAACATCGACTTTCACGAGGCCTTGGAAATTTTAACACAAAATTAAATTACATTGTTGTTACAGATCATGAAGGCTAAAACTAGATAATTCATGCAATAAGTATCTTTACGCAGTCCAGGACCGTATTATGAATTCCTCGATGCAGTTTTCTAGATAGTGAGCAAACTGTTTCATGCAACTGAATTCTAGAATTCTTTGAAACTACAAGGATTGCTACCACATAATTTACTTAATATTGAATAACCAATAGTACTATTGCGAAATATTGACCCACCAAAATTATGCACGAATAAGAATTGGTGTGAAAAATTCATACGAAACGTAATAGAATTGATAATATTAACTGCAAAAATAAAAGGAGATGTTTTTATTCCACGTATTTTTAGGATACTCATGCAATTTCAATGCCACTAGCATTTGTAATGGCCATATTAAAATGAAGCTCAAGGACAGTCGCTCAAAGTTGCAGACATTAACTAAAAAACTGCGTGTTTTGCACATCCTCAACTATATTTTATACAAAGAAGTGAAGAAAGAAAAAGAATATTTTACACATATCAATAATCAAGTCAATGATACTTTTGTCATGTTACTAATGTAGTATGTGAATGTACATAAGCCCACTGAAAATAGCATTGTATTATTCTCAAAATATTGTTGTTCACGTTGCAAATTTAATATGTTAAGCGTTGTGGAAATAAAAATCTCTTAATTTCTAAAATACAGGTAGGCCTATACGTTTCTCAGAATATTAGTCTTTATGTTAAAGAATGACTTATTGCGAGTTAATACTGGGTGTTCAGTTCAAAATGTGTCTTGGCTCGCTGTATGCCGTCATGTGGCTAGCTGATGAGCCTAGAGAATTCAATCTTCCTACACTTCCGCAGCTCAGGTGTATAATCTAAGAGGCAGAGAAGTTGGCTAGCAAGTACGGCGTTCATTCTGAAGAGTACGTGCCGATACGTACGGTAACGCCGGTAGTGGCAGGAATGTGAACTGTTTGGAAATACGTACTGTCGGGATATGGGGATAGGGTTAAGACGATTACTTACGTATTTGTTGACATTAACTTCGACGGTCAACATGGACACGGAGCATTTGATTTGTGTTGTGGAATGTTACCGTACGCAACCGATGATAACAAATACCCTGCGTACGACTTGCCGGCGCAAAACACAGTTCGAAAGAGGTTATGGTAGCACACAGACCGTACAGACCGCCATCTGTTGCTACGACGTTCAAGTTATACCGTACACGTTCTCAAGTTCAGATTGAAGAACGCCTTAAATAATAGGCAACTTCTCTAACATATAAGCTGAAACTCGCTTCAAATCGGTGACCCAACAACAGTGACGTCATGACACACTTTGAAATGAACACCCAGTATTGTATCTGTATTCTGTGTGTAAAATTAGAATTAATATAATATGTTCTGAATTTATGAGATATAGTTTCAAGTCATATTAAAAAAAACTGGATATATAAGTGGGTGTACAGCGGTCAAGAGGTAAAAAAAACCTTCCAATATAAATTAAATTATATATGTATAATATTGATTCGATGATGAAACTGATCAGAAAGAGGAGAAGGAATTATATTTTCGTTGGGTTTTACTTTATTTATAATTAGATTTTTCTATTACTTTATTTGTATTTCTGGCGGTGTGGAAGAGAAGGCCTAATGGCCTTAACTTCTCCAGAATAAATAAATAAAATAAATAAATAAAAACAAATAAATAAATAAATAACTTTAAAACAACAGTTTAACGTCAGGCTCATGATGAAATGTTTTCTTTTCGGTGGCTGATTTACAACTGTTTTAAATTGAGTTAAGCCTGGCAGGCATTTGGCTGAGTTCATTAATTCATGTAAGTGACGTTAAGTAAAGATTCATCTTTATGGATGAGGAAAGCTTAGTAAAGACAATTCGTTTTGGTTGTGTATAGTTAGGTTTCCGAGATTTCCGAAAATTTAATAACCAGTTTAATTAAAAATAGAAGCAGAAAGGAAAACCCGGGCAACGCCGGGTACTTTCAGCTAGTATGCTATAATTTTAATAGAACAATAGGAAAAAATTGGTAGGAAAATTAAAATTTCACAATACTGTAATATTGTACAACTTATAAAATATGGACATTGCGGTGGTTGTTTTCTTTACAGTCCGACAAGGTTTAATAAACTATTGTGAAAAATGAAGTTTTGCCAATTTAAGGGTTATAATGCTCTCGAATCACATTTTTCTACTTTAATATCTATCAGTTATAGTCTTCGAAATACAATATCACACTAACTTATTTCTTCCATTCCAATCACAGTTTCAACTACTTCAGTGTTTCCCTCGTTCTGTCCAACTTCCTTACAATTGCGAGTTTCTATTATTCTTCACCTTCTTTGTTAGAGTATTGGTTCTTATATATTTGAGAAATGTTCTCCATCTGTATTTACCTTTGTTTAGTTCTTTTCAAGTTCGTTTTTCACGATCGATTCCTTTCTATGGGCTGTTTCATTAAATAAAAGCGGATACCGATTGTACTGTACAGTACATGTGTTGATAGAACTGTGCTCTGGGTACAATGGTAGTGAAGAAAAGATTCATTAATCTTCTGAATACGAACAAAGAAAAAGTTGTAATGAGACAAACGGTGATTGTGGAATAAGACGTAACAAGTTATTGTCTTATGGGAAGAAACATTGCACTCCATTCCGAGTGCATTATTTATTTACTTATTTATTTATTTATTTATTTATTTATTTATTTATTTATTTATTTATTTATTTATTTATTCATTTATTCATTAATTTATTTATGTATCTGTCTGTCTATCTATCTGTCTGTCTGTCTGTCTATATCTATATCTATATCTATATCTCTATATATCTATCCATATATCTATCTGTCTATCTATCTATCTACCTATCTATCTACCTATCTATCTATCTATCTATCTATCTATCTATCTATCTATCTATCTATCTATCTATCTGTCTGTCTATCTGTCTGTCTGTCTGTCTGTCTGTCTGTCTGTCTGTCTGTCTGTCTGTCTGTCTATCTGTCTGTCTATCTATCTATCTATCTATCTATCTATCTATCTATCTATCTATCTATCTATCTATCTATCTATCTATCTATCTATCTATCTATCTATCTATCTATCTATCTATCTATCTATCTATCTATCTATCTATCTATCTATCTATCTATCTATCTATCTATCTATCTATCTATCTATCTATCTATCTATCTATCTATCTATCTATCTATCTATCTATCTATCTATCTATCTATCTATCTATCTATCTATCTATCTATCTATCTATCTATCTATCTATCTATCTATCTATCTATCTATCTATCTATCTATCTATCTATCTATCTATCTATCTATCTATCTATCTATCTATCTATCTATCTATCTATCTATCTATCTATCTATCTATCTATCTATCTATCTATCTATCTATCTATCTATCTATCTATCTATCTATCTATCTATCTATCTATCTATCTATCTATCTATCTATCTATCTATCTATCTATCTATCTATCTATCTATCTATCTATCTATCTATCTATCTATCTATCTATCTATCTATCTATCTATCTATCTATCCTATCGATCTATCTATCTATCTATCTATCTATCTATCTATCTATCTATCTATCTATCTATCTATCTATCTATCTATCTATCTATCTATCTATCTATCTATCTATCTATCTATCTATCTATCTATCTATCTATCTATCTATCTAATCTCCTAGATAACGGATTTTCACCAGTCAGATTGATGGCAATGTTTTAGTCAGCAAAGAGTTATTCTGCTCGAGTTTCAGATTTCTTTTACACACGTACTGATACTTCAATCACTTGCTAGAAATAATAAAATTGTACTCACCATTAGATGATTGAAGTGCTCAATATCTGATCTTAACATGCGTCCATTCTGATCAAAAGACTGTGGAAGACTGTAATATGAAGTTCATTTTTTAATGGGTGCCTACCCCATGTTGGTAAGTTTTCCTGTGTTGGAAAAGGATTAGGCCTATTTTTTATAATTTCTGTCTGTAAGAATATCATGCCTCAACAGTTTTTAAAAAAAAACATACAAATTCTTTGCGATGCTGAAACGTGTAACCCGGGATGCTTAAGACAATATATTTTCTTGTATGATTTTAAGATGTTTTTCGTATAAGTGTCATAAATGAATAAATAATTATTACTTACTCTAATTACATTACACAATATTACACAATGAATCACTTATAGAACAATAAAAATGTCAAAATAGCCCCACACTTCAACAACTCAACTCAGTTAAGTGCGTACGAAACCGGTTATCAGCTAACATGACTTGCGTTGTCCGTCCTTGACGATGCCGGGAACACAGTTCGACCAGTTTTGGATGTTTTCCGATCAACTAACGTTAAATGCTACATTATTTCTTTAGACCTATACAAAATTTGTTGTTATTGTCATTGTTGTTGTTGTCTCCGTTGTTTAGCGATTGCTATAGATCCGAAGTTCATGGATTCAATCCAGGCCGATAGTGATGATTTTTTAAGGATAACTATTACACTTTTACTACGTCATACTACTTTTGACCTATAAAACGTTACGAAAGGACATCTTTCTACCAATCATGGCTGATTATCGCACAATTTTATCACTTCCCTAGAATTTGTTTCTTTGTTTGCCAACATTTCAAACTTCAAATTCTTTACGGTAATTACTATAAAACATGCTTTGCGATCGTCATTTATATCCTTCATAGACATCGACTGAAAATGGCAGCTCCGTTCAAACGATTTGGTGAAGGGAACATTAGTGAAATATAATTTTAGTAAGTCAATTAATATCTATTTTATTGTATTAGAGTATTTTATTTCTTCTAACCTTTATATACTTTCTTCTGTTTTTATTACCTCCGTACCATTTGTTTGTTTGTTTACCAAAAATTTCAAACTGCAAATTCTTTACGGTACTATAAAACATGCTTTGGGATCGTCATTTGTTTACCGGATAGACAGTGAACTGAAAATGGCGACTCCGTTGAAATATTTTGGTGAAGCTAACATTAATGAAATAGAATTTTAGTAAGTCAATTAATATTTTATTGTATTAGAGTACTTTATTTCTTCTAAACTTTATATACTTTCTTCTAATTGTGTAATAGTTGATTATATCCCACTCGAGTTTTGATTTTCTCTAGATAAATGAAAACCTCTAGTGAGATTACTGTTGATAAAATTCGGGAGGGGAATAGAGCTGTTATTCCTATGTCGAGTACTTAGAACACATAAGAGAACTCTTTCCGTAGCAAGAAGCTCCAAACTATATTTTATCAAAATGGAATTGAATTAATCCTGCAGATTGAAAGGGGCGATTGGATACACTTTAATGGAATAGAAAACCTATATTATGTTACGTTTTGTAATTAAATGTACGGTTAATTAGATAATTAATTTGGAAGTTTCAGCAGTCCAGCAACATCGCCGATGATATCCCATTAAGATTGCTTGCGAATTCTTTGGAATTAACCTTAATCCAAATTTATTCACTCAAAGTGAAATAAAATTAAAATATCATATAAAAAAGGAATAAGACCACAAGAAAGTCCTTCAAAACTGTTTTTGTACTATTGAGACCGAAACGGACCATCCGAAGGCTTAAATCCATGTATACAGATAAGATGACGATACTTTTTCCAGGAGAAATTCATGTTAAGAATCTAGGTAGTTGTCCTTTAAAATCGATTGTCATGGTCTGGGTTTTTAACAGTAATTCAGACATCCACCGATCAATGTTGTAACCTCAAAACAACCGATGATTACTCTGGTTTGTTTATTTAACCATGATCGAAATCTTAAGCTTTTGTTCCAAATGTTATAGTGTTAATGTTGATGCTTTCGTAAATAATTTCTAGAGAAGTAAAACAGCCAGGGAAACGCTTCGTAATTTGAGTAAATTTTTATGCATATATTTAAATAAGATTAAATGTTATGTTTTCCGCGTAACTAAAAACTGCTTGGACTACAATTTATGTTCATGCGAAAATAAAAGAAAATAGCAATAAAACTTATGCTACCGCAGGGAACGGGTGCATTTCATACTGTACAACGTGCGGTCATATGCGTTTAATGTCAGCAGACCGTGAACTCTGCAAAATATGAGTAGCCTACATCACTTGCATGATTCCACTGACAATTAAATGCAGTTGTATTGCTATTAATCGGAAGCCAAGTAGGAAAGCAAAAGAAGCTACAGCTTTATTGCAGTTGGAGGCATCTCGGAATTCAAAATTGAAATTCCTCAAGAGAACGGAATCGCATTAATACGAGTATATGATGTACTTTATAAAAATGTCTGTATAAATACTTAGGATTATTGACTACAAAATAGAATTTTAAAACAAGAGGTTGTAGCCTGTACGAACTACAGAATTGAAACTTCTTAAGCTGTAAATGCGTAGTAATCTTTCGAAAAATACGAGTTGCAGAAGTTTAACTTCTTATGCTGTAAATGCGTAGTAATCTTTTGAAAAATACGAGCTGCTAAAGTTTAACTTCTTATACTGTAAATGTGTAGTAATGTTTTGAAAAATACGAGCTGTAGAAGTGAAACGTCTTATGCTGTAAATATGTAGTAATCTTTTGAAAAATACGAGCTACAGAAGTTTAACTTCTTATGCTGTAAATGCGTAGTAATCTTTTGAAAAATACGAGCTGCAGATGTTTAACTTCTTATGCTGTAAATGCGTAGTAATCTTTTGAAAAATACGAGCTGCAGAAGTTTAACTTCTTATGCTGTAAATGTGTAGTAATCTTTTGAGAAATACGAGCTGTAGAAGTTTAATTTTTTAAGCTGTAAATGTGTAGTAATCTTTCCAAAAATACGAGCTGCAGAAGTGAAACTTCTTATGCTGTAAATGTGTAGTAATCTTTTGAAAAATACGAGCTGCAGAAGTTAAACTTCTTTTTCTGTAAATGTGTAGTAATCTTTTGAAAAATACGAGCTGCAGAAGCTTAACTTCTTATGCTGTAAATGTGTAGTAGTAATCTTTTTAAAATAATACGAGCTGCAGAAGCTATAAATGTGTAGTAATCTGTGTAGTAATCTTTTAAAAAATGCTTCTTAAGATGTAAATGTGTGGTATCTTTTTTTAATAAGTGTGTAACTTTTACGAGCTGCAGAAGTGAAACCTCCTAAGCTGTAAATGTGTAGTAATATTTTTAAGTAAGGTGTAGCATCTTCGAGCTGCAGAAGTGAAACTTCTTAAGCTGTAAATATGTAGTAACCTTTTTAAATGTTCGTCCAATGATAAATGATCAAAGGGTTAAGATTAACACTTCTATACTGAATACTATTCAGAATTATATAGGCCTATTTAAAATAATTTTTGGATGTAAAACCACATCCCAAATATCCCGGTGAAAAGTGTTTAATGAAAATACCAGGTTTTAAGTGTGAAATGGGACATTGCTCTTATACTTTATATGAACTTTTTCTTATTATTCTTGTGTGTTGGAGCACATACCAAAGTGTATCGTGGCATTTTGGGTACATCCAGTAGATAAAATACGCCAACGGATTTTAGTTATGTATAATATTGAATAGGTACAGTTTGAGTAACGTATGCACTGTGGCTAATATTAAGCACTTAGAGTACGGTTGTTTATAGTAGTGATTCACTTGACCCTTACAATTAAGTTTTAATCAACCGTGAATTTTTTGCATGCCACGAAATTGCGATAATTTTTTCTAGTAGATTTCAATGCAAGAATAAGTGGTTAAATTCCATAAATAAAATAGATACAGATAGCTCTGAATTTTATTTGCTTACCAAGGAAAGACACGACCAGTTAATATTAGACACTTTAAACTCCTTAAAATGCTGCTATAATGGGATAGGTTATACTGACAAATTTTAGTTACGTATTATATTTACATATTCATTTTTTGTCATTAATAAATTTATTTATTTACTTAGTCACTTTATTTATTTATTTATTTATTTATATATATATATATATATTTATTTGTTACTTTTATTTATTTATTTATTAACGTATTTATTTACTTATTTCATTCATTCCATTCATTCACTTCTTTAATTTATTCATTCATTCATTCATTCATTCATTCATTCATTCATTCATTCATTCATTCATTCATAAGTATGTAAGGGATTTGTGTTGAAAGCACAATTTATTTTATGCTCGACCATGCCGAAATGTAGTAATTATACACCTGGTAGCAGACCTTTAATGGATGTCATTAAAGTACACCTACTCATTAAAGGTCAGATCTTTCAGCCAATGACGACTCAGGTTACAATTGTTCAGCCAATGACAGGTCAGCTTTCTACCGTTATAAAACCGCAAGTATCGATTATTCTCGGATATGCAATCAAAAGAGAATTAGCGAAAAGTCACGGAGGCTGGAAATCCAATACTGCCGCAGAAGGTTATGTTCTGTTACTATAATAATTAGCGTTAATTGTAAATAATATTCAAATAAATTCAATTTGTCATCTCGTTTTTCAATGTCTAATTTAATTTCAATGTTATCTCTGTAGGTTCTTATGGCCTAGCAAGGTCAATGTGAACATCTGTTCCTCGGAAAAAATCAATACTTTCGCGTCTGCCAACATCTCACAACATACGGGACATTGGCCAAGGTCAGTTACAAAGAAAATTAATAATATCAAGTTAGAAATGTGGTCGAGCATAAAAAGTCGTATGAAACTCTGCTATAATGGTAATTAAGAAGCTCGTATGAAAATTATGAAACTCGCTTGCGCTCGTTTCATAAATATCCATACTCGCTTCTTAATTACCTTCATTATAGGCTCGTTGCATAATGTATTATTATATTAAATGCCCAAAATGCTGGTCTCGTTTTACGGTACATTTACGACAACGTTGACATAGAATCGATGAGAAGGAAATACGTGGAATATTCCGGTGTTCCTACATTAAACAAGATCATTAAGTAACATACATAATGTAACATCCGAAACAGCCATCGTCATAGCTCAGTCGGCAGAGGCGCTTCCCTTCTAATCTGGTGTTGCGCTCGAGCGTGGGTCGTGACCTTCGCGTGGGTTCGATTCCCGTATGGGTTAATTACTTGGTTAGGGTTTTTTCCGCGATTTTCCTCAATCTATGAAAAATACTCGGCTTCATCTGCCAAATGTCATCTCGTTATCAATTTCATCTAAGCTAAATAACCTAGCAGTTGTTAACTAAAATCATTCGAATCTGCACTCCATTTCCAGCTATACGTCTTTATCATCTGATCTAGTATGATAGACATACTACTTTAACATTTTAGTTATAATTACGAGTACTGATGTGGAATTGACTGTGGATCTGATGAGTTGCATAGCTTGGTGACTCACCTAGTATATTTTGTGCATGTCACAATAGCAGTGACAGTGAAAAAGAATGAATTGAGAGGATAAACAATTCTAAGGCACGCAATCGTGCGCCTTTTTAAGGAAATTCGTGCTGTTAGGAATGTATGTGAGCTCCAAACCATTTCTCTCATTCCATTTTTAACGGTTTCCTTGAAGAAACTTGGTGTATTTTGAAGGAGAGAAGCCGAAAATGAATGTACAGGCACTACATAACGGGGCGAAATGTTATTGCAGAGTGGAATCCGCAGCTCGCCAGAACAGCAACAGGAAAGTGTCGCAGAATATATTAAAAGCCTGGGCATTGCGAGTGATGAAGTGGGGCGCCGCTATCATCGCTAGACAACGGATCCGAGTCCTTGGGCTAGGCGAGTGACGATCGAATAAGTTCTCTCAGAAGTGAAGGATCGGTGGAGCGGAGAAAAATTCTCTCCTGCACCGGGATTCGAACCCGGGTTGTCAGCTGTACGTGGTGACGCTCTGTCCACTAGGCCACACCGGATTCTAATTCCGATGCCGGATTGAATCCTCTCAGTTTAATCTCCACCTATTAGTCTCCCTTTAGTGGCCATCCCTCACGTACTGTGTTACAGAGGTGCACTCATTACGAGCGACTAAGTGGCCGGGATCCGACGTAATGAGCGCCATCTTAAATCACTAAGTGATTATATATGCTTATCATATTATTGCGATGTACAGCAGTACATATGATATTTCCGTGCAGGAATTCTGAATTACCATGTGATGAGAGGATTCAATCCAGCATCGGAATTGGAATCCGGTGTGGCTTACTGGATAGAGCGTCAGCACGTAGAACTGAAAACCCGGGTTCGAATCCCGGTGCGGGAGAGAATTTTTCTTCGCTCCATCGACCCTTCATCATAATGTTAACGCAGAATTCTTGGACGGAAATATCTCTCAGAAGTGTTCAATGCAACACACTAAAACAAAATCTCCGATTTATGTAAGATTTAATTGGAAAAATGTCGAAATTTATGACGGGGAGTATACTGTATAGATAGGCCTACGTGTCCCATTTTTATTTTAGGGCTCATCCTCATTTGTTGTCTAGCGCCTTTTGAAAACTACAGGGGAGATGTCTCAATATTAGAGCTTATTATGTTGAACATTGTGTTATATGTGTAACTACACGCCTAATTACGTTTCCCATTTATGTATCGTTGTATGCGTGTATTGTGCATTAGAATCGATATGTATATTTGCAGATATCTTGTTATCCACATTAAAGTCTTTCAACATTTATGAAGTATTGTTTGTAGTCAACTTTCATCAGCAACATTTCGAAGTACCATAATACTTTTATATCTTTCACCAATTAAACATTTCTAAATTATGGAGTTAGAGACTGCATTAAATAATGTAAACGTAAAACTTTGAATTTTATACTACGTTGTTTTGTTGTTATTTAGTCAACTATCCGAAAACAGATCTGGATCCCACAAGTGACACCAACAAGGCATCACACTTGAGGAAACTAGACCAGAAAATTATGGCGTAGAGTGGTCAGTTCCTTTCCCCCTCCATGACATACATCGCTGACTAACTACATGGAAAGATTGTGATGTGATCATCAAAGCTCGGAACTTGGGGACTTGTGTCTTTGCACGCGGCTAAGCGACCGGACTTCAATGTCAACAAACTCCCGGTTCCAGCACAGAGGTACTGTCAGGTCTGCTATAAAAGTGGTTTCTGACTGGAACAACACATTGTTAGTATTACGGTAGGTTGAAACAAGTAATTTTATAGCATATGCATAATGAAAATAAAAATAAGAAATATATAAAATTTACTGTTATTACAGTGTATGACTACGTATATTCGAAAATTTTCGAACCCATAAAACGAGAAAAACTTATTTCCACTTCACATGAAGTGACGGGAGAAAACTTAATATACCGAATGTTTTCACTGTCACTGTTTTCTGTTCGATATCCAGCAGTTGCTGGCTGATCTCGTATCTGAGAAAGATAAGTATATCGTAATTTTTTCTCAAAAATAGTTTTCAATTTGTGTGTCACTACTAGGGCAGGTTCCTCTACGACTTGTCCACATCTGTGGATTAACGGTCAGCGCGTCTGGCCGCGAAACCAGGTGGCCCGGGTTCGAATCCCGATCGGGGCAAGTTACCTGGTTGAGGTTTTTTTTCCGGGGTTTTCCCTCAACCCAATACGAGCAAATGCTGGGTAACTTTCGGTGCTGGACCCTGGACTCATTTCACTGGCATTATCACCATTTCATTCAGACGCTAAATAACCTAGATGTTGATACAGCGTCGTAAAATAACCCAATAAAATAAAAATCCTCTACGACTTGATTCATGTCTATGGACAAATTTTCCACCGATTTAAGGGACTGCAATATCTTTCACCGTTTTCAGCCTCTAGTTTGTGTGTGGCATAACACAAAATATAAACTCATCATTCGAAGAAAGTCATGTACCTCCTCCGAATTCCTCCACGAAATTTTTTACCTAAAATTTAAAAAATGTACTGTATTTTCAAATTTCTATAATACCCATTCGAATAACACGTATTTTCTAATTCCTCAGAGGTCGTTTACCTGTAATTCTCTGAATGTCATTGGCTTCGACATGACACAGTTTCCTAGTCCGTCTTCTTGCCATTCGATGTGACCATTTCTTAGTACATACGACTGTCCCTGAGCACTTGCAAGTGTGAGCTTTTTGTTCGATGCACCAGTAACCTTACTCACGCACATGACACACAAGTCCCCAAGTTCCGAGCTTTAGTGATCATCAGGCCACGGATGTTCGGTACGTCTGTGTTCTCCGCGCGACTACAGCTTCAGATAGGGCGGGGGGTTTGTGCTGGTAGTTTGTGTTGCAAGTGCACAGTGACAGTCACAACTAATAACAAAGCGGGCACATACAAGTACAGCATACGGACGAGGTAACCGAGTCATGGCGAAGCCAATTACATTCAAAGAAGTGCAGGTAAGCGGACGTTTTGAGAACTCACAACATATGTGTTATTAGAAGTGGTGTTATAAATGTTTAACAATACTACTTTGAATTATAGGTGAATTGTTTCGTGGAGGAATTTGGAGGAGGTGAAATATTTTCTTCGAATGGAGAATTTATAATTTGTAGATTGTGCCGCACACAAACTAGAGGCTGGAAACGAGCATTCATTGAAAGACATTGCAACACAAAAAAAAAAAACATAAGGCAAGTGTAGCTTTATCGGAGCAGGAAGTAAACAAAGTTCCATCTACTTCTCTCTCAAGTCGGAAGTCTACATTTTTTCGGGACGTCTGTGAGATGATGTTGGGGGCCAACATTCCATTCCATAAAGTAGAGAATGTTTTTTTTTTAAGAACTTCATAGAAAAATATACAGAAAAACAACTTCCTTCCGAATCAACTCTTCGCAAAAACTATCTGCCAGATTGTTATGCAGATGTTTTAAATCAAATAAGGAAAGCGGTAGGAAATAATAAGATTTGGGTTTCTGTGGACGAAACGACTGATGAAACAGGGCGATTTGTAGCACATGTCGTTGTCGGAACATTGAGTCCTGATGGACCTGGTGAAAAGTTTTTGTTAACCGCAGAGGTACTTGATAAAGTGAATCATGCATCCATTGTAACACTATTTGAAAACTCAATGTCTCTTTTATGGCCAGATGGAGTTAAACGTGAAAATATCCTCCTGCTAGTCACCGATAGCGCTGCTTACATGATGAAAGCAGGCAGACAAATAAAATTAAGCTACCCTAACATCTGTCACATGACTTGTCTTGCTCATTGTCTACATCTGATCTGTCACATGACTTGTCTTGCTCATTGTCTTCACAGAGTAGCCGAGACTGTGAGGAGTTGCTATCCAGATGTGGACCGGTTCATATCAAATATGAAAAAGATATTTTTAAAGGCACCTACTAGGTTACAAGTATTTAAAAATATAGCGCCAGAAATTCCCTTACCTCCAAAGCCAATCATAACACGTTGGGGTACTTGGTTGGATGCTGCAAGCTACTATGCAAAATACTACGAAAAAATAGTAGACGTGTTAGCAGTGCTCAATAGTGAGGATTGTTCTTCAGTTGCCATAGCTAAAGAGTTAGTGTCGGAACAGCTAAGAGACCACATTATGTATATTGAACAGAAGTTCAAGGATTTGTCAAAATGTATTAAGCTGTTGGAAACAAGTGCCATGGAAATATCGAAGTCTCTTAAAGTAGTACAAGACTTGTCCACAGCCCTAGATCAAGTCAGAGAGGGGCCCGCCCAAGCAGTGACACAAAAACTGAAAACAATTATTGACAAAAATGTTGGATATTCTGATCTTTGCCAAATACGTGATCAGCTAGCAAGTACTGAAAATCAAACACATAACAGTGACAGTGAATACATTCAGTATTTTAAGTTTGCACCCGTCACGTCTTGTGACGTGGAAAGAAGTTTTTCGCGCTTAAAATCGGTTCTAACTGACAATCGAAAAAGTTTTCAATTCGAAAGCCTTCGAATGTACATAGTCATACACTGTAATAAAATGTACAGAGCACACCATTAAATTCAATGCATTTTCCAAGGTTATTAATAAAATATATGTTGTTCTAGAATGAAGTCACTTTTCAAGCGGATCTGACAGTACCTCCTTTACGGAAGCGGGGTTGGAATGAGTTTATGTTGACATTGAAGTCGGTTACTTACGTACATGCAGCAACACAAGTCTCCAAGATCCGGGCCTTGGTGATCATACTATTCATGTCACATTTTCCAGAATTGGCGAATTGTTTAATAACCATGATATTTAAAATAAACTCTGATCTTATTTTATTATTTTACCTGGCTATTTAATGTATGTATTTATTCACACTGCAATGGGTATATACCCGGTGGCAGTGGTAACTAATTACACTCAATAATGACCATAATAAACTTATTAATTAAAAATACAATTAATAATAATACTAATAATTAATACTAATAATAATTTATAATAATAATAATAATAATAATAATAATAATAAAATAATAATAATAACAGGGAATATCCTAAATTAAATGAAGCACGATCACTTAAAATAACATTTAAAATAAATCTAATTTGTATCTTAAACCTAAGTTCGAACTAAAACCCACGAGTATGATATGTTCATATCTGCACAAGAACCTTTCAACACTACACTCATTTCGCTGTTAACTCACTCACTGCACTGGAACTACGACACATTTCACTGTTCAAATACTTTGCACTGCTACTATAAACTATAAAGCTTCACTGATAGGAACACGTTTCACTTACACAACACACTTCACTGACACAACACACTTCACTGACACAATAAAATTCTTCACTGATACAACACTGCAATATCAAAATATAATTTACACCCTTTAAATACTGTGTATAATTACCGTCTATTAGCAAAGTCCTTAAGTCTATTTTTAAATATATTTTTGGTTGTTGGTAATGACGCTGTGTCTACTACAAGATTATTTAGCATCAAAGAATTGGTGATAGCAAGATGTATTTGGCGGTATGAGGCCAAAGATTCGCCATAGATTACCTGACATTCGCTAACGGCTGGGAAAAGCCTCGAAAAAAACTCAACCAGGTAATCAGCTCAAGTGGAAATAGAACTCACGTCCGAGCGCAACTCCGGATCGGAAGGGAAGCGCCTCAGCCCAATAAGCTACACCGGTGACCTTCAGACTTTATTACTCTAACGGAAATCAAAATGGAGGTACCAGATTGTTTGAACGAAAATGCAGCACTGCTACAGTGTTTAATCATAATAGTAATTTAGGCCCAAGACTATATAACAAATTTGTATTTAAATATCGTAATCTTGACAGTTCAAATAATTCTAGTATTAAATGTAAAAAGTTACGTAGGCCTATGGATTTTATAAATAATGAAAAATTGTAAATTTAAATTTATATATTCTTATTTTGTAGTAGACATAAGACAAATTGTATTATATAGACTACTTCTTAATTTAAATTTAGGAATCCGCCCCTGAGCACGAGTTCTACTCTTTCAGGGGTGAGCTAAAGTTTTATCTGTCTGGGAAATCTCACACCTCGAGTGGCATTTATTAGGACTATTTCGTGAATAAAATAAAAATGTAAATAATATATCCCTAAAATTCGATCACAAAATGTTAATAATTGTTTATTAACGAATAATTAACCTACTCAGACATTGTGAAGTTGAAATACTCGTAGATGAATATCGATTACTGCAATAAAGAAATTCGATGTTATTATTCAGTAATGCCAATTGCGAAATAGAGGTTTAACAATGTTAATTACATGTACTGCACTTTTCTCTTATTAATATAACATAAATAGATTTTCATTATCTGCTGAAATCATAATTTAAATTAACAGTAACAGTGGGGACAGCTATATACCAATGCTTATGTATTCACAGCGAGACATGTTGCTACACAGTGGAGCAATCTCTGTATAGGTAGGCCTAATTAAAACACGAATTTTATTACGCCATACGGAGGGCAGTTTGATGAAAAGACCTTATTATTAATATGCAAGATCATTGGGTTTGATATGCGATGATGTTACATAAATTTGAACATCTGACTTTCTATTAATTGTTTCATTTCATTCACAAAATACAAATTTTGTAGGCTACTTATACGTTATGCTACCTGTGGGAGCAGGACCAATGTCAGCTGTGTCTTATTTCGACCGTTACAATCAGTGCTACACGAAAGCATTTTTTATAGCTCGACAAACGCATTCTCGCTATAGTGTGTAACGGAACTAAAGCTGTATGTACACAGTTCAATATTCCAATCGCGTATGCGTGCAATCTGGGAAGAATATTGAAAGAATCAAGTTTAAAATGTACGTTCAATTAGGATCCATGAAGATTTTGTGTCTACATGGTGCGCCGTTTTGAACGTAGTCTTCACTGCGTAAATATATTAATTAATATTAAATATCAATCTTGCATTCATTGCTTTAAAGGTGAAAGAAAAGTTTAACCGTATAGTTGCATCTTAATGTATTCATGATCATCAAGGGGAAACAGTTGGCGACAACGACAAAACAAAAGAACGACCATGCGATAAATTGATTGCGATAATTTTTGCAGCTAGATTTATCGCTAAGTCTGACTGTGATTGGTTGGAATTCAAAATTTCATTACACTTCATTGGTCGAAAATGGAATAACGTCATATAAACGAAATAGTATTTTAAATTATATTTTATTTTTATAATTATTAACAAAATAAATAAATAAAATAAATAAATACAATTTCGTTCCAAATAATTTACCCGACATTAGAAGGATGGAAGTTTGAAAGAGGATATAAAGAAGGTTTTCTGTTGTGTTTCTAAGCCTACTGCTTCATAAACATAACTCACCATATAATTCAAGCTATACCTGTAAATTTTTATAAATGGTAGTTGTTAAATGACAATGCTATATCCTATTCTCGGGAGATTACCCAGTACAATAATATTTGGAAGAGAGTGTGAATTTAAGTAAAATGTTAGAAGATGGTTGCGCAAAATTAGGCATATACGTTTCATCAGTTATCGGGTACCATATGCAAGTATATGTCATTTACATAGCACTGTTTACTTATAAAAACGACGGGTTTACATTGCCAGACAATTGCACGCCACCTTGGTGCCATCTACTTCTTTAAATCGTATCATATTGGCAGACATTCAAGCTATTTCTTTACGAGATCCTAGCATCATTTAGTGTCCCACTTCCCAACTTTTATTCCTGGTATGCTTTGAAATTCTAAACATTTTTATTCTTATGAAACTGTTGAATCTTTTGAGAATTCCGATGATATATGGAGATTTCAGTAATACCCAGAGAAGAGAGATTTCTGTCCCTAACAGAATATCCCTACCATTTTTGGATAGAGAGTAGAAAAATAATGTTTGTAGGCCAAACTGACCAAAATTTGGAGGCAAGGAGATACAAAACCGAAGTTCACGTCTCAAAATTGTAAAAACATTCAACATACACGTGATGGAAGATGCAAAATGTTTGTTAAAATACGTTCGCCGGTTAATTTGGGAGATTGGTCAACAAAGATTTGCTTTGCCTGGAGGTATATAGTCTGTAATGTAGCAATTTGTATGGTAATCTGAATCAGTTCTCAGTTTGTGTGCCTTATAATTAATTCTGTATTGATATGCAGCGTGTTCCAATTTTAATGATTTGAAACTGGGATCGGAAGAAGCCGGTGACCCAAATGAAGGCGAACCTTCACTTGAAAATTTGTGCACAATTAAAATTGTTAAAGTAGGTCTATATTTGTTTTTGCAGCGAATATATTTTAAAAAGTAAAGCCCGTTACAACACACAAAAAAGTTCACGTTCTATACTTAATTATCGTTGCGTCCAGTCTTTCCGCAACGTTATGCTAACACGAAAAGCCGTGAATTCTGTAGCGCTCATTAATCTCTTAGTAACTGCGGTGAAAAATCAATTTACCTCGGGTTTGAACTTAGAGGCATTCCCAGCAGGGGATAATCTTTATTCACACCTGCTGGAATTCAGTACTTAACCTCTAACCTCAGATAACACAGAACTCTGCTAAAAGCACTAGAATTGTTGGTCTTTGGAGATTCGGCATTCAAGACTCCCTTAAGTACTTTCGCTTGTCTTGAGAGACATCAGATCGTACAAGAGAATGCAAAAGTTGCAGTTGAACTTCTTGCTCTGTTATAAGTTGCATTACAAGCAGAGAATAGTACGGTTCTCAACGCTCAGAAGTCTAGATATTTTACATAATGCATTTTAAAGTTTACCGTCTGTGCATATTCACCATATAATTGAACTTCAAGAAATGGACCGTTCAGAGCAGAAGTGGTGTAAGTCAAAATTGGATAATGAGGTTTAAAGTAAAAATTCTGTAAAATACAGCGCAAAGTAGCAATTAATATGTCCTTCGTGCTATTCAATGACTACTAATGGTTTAAATAAATTGAATATTAATAATTGATACTGTGCACTGTATTTTACAGAATGTTTACTTTAACCATCATTACCCATTTTTGACTTACACCACTTCGGCTCTGAACGGCTCAAATAGTGTTTTAGATTACATATGTCATGTTATATATTTCATCAACACTTTCTTTATGCATTTCGGTCATATGGCTTATTTCAGTTTCTTGTGAGGGTTTTGAAACATATTTTAGTCCCTGAATCAAAGGATGAATCGTAAATTAGAAGATGTTGTGGAACACATGGACAGCGAGTACAGCAATGGTGTCACGAAATCACCACGGTAACTTACGATTTTGAATTTATTTGTTCGCCGCGTGCTCTGCTGTAAAAGACGACATAAACTGTAAGACAACTCAACTCTCAGCACGGATGTACAAAGTGTGACAGTAAGGCAGTGATGTCAAAGCAAGCGCATTTTTCTGACCTTGACATCGTGCGCGGGCATCAAGCGCTAAGCATGGAAATAGGAAGGATTGTGTATACGAATAAGCAGCCTGTTGGATTAAGAAAACAGTGGTGCACAAACTTCAAACGGAACGTGAAATTTTATGTCGTTATTTTTATATGGCTTCTTTCTGTTTGATAGTATCTATATTGTCTGTGAAACAAAAGTACTAACACCAATTTCTTAATATTGCAGTTATGTTTTAAATGTTAATAACATAATAAAGAGTTAAGAAGGAATATTCATATAAATTTCATAGCAGTACAACTATATTGTACTAAATGGATGAAACAAATCATTCATAAAGAAAGTGATATCCCAAAAAAAGATTGAGTATGACATGATAAGTTGGAGTTGATATTGATGGTACCTTTAGCCTTATAAAAGTAATCAATAAACTAATCAAAACAATATTACAGTACAAAGCAAAGTTACCTAGGTGCTGTATGTGTTTTAAGTGCAACTAATATTCCATAACAAAACTCTTATGCTTTTAAGGTGATTATTTTCTCGAAATCTGCTGAAGCTATAGAGCTGACATTTTTACAACACATGGGCACGTATCTTTTGCTTATGATGTAACAGTATTTGCTTTGTTAATTCATTTCCTTATAAACAATTTCCATGCGAATATTTTCAAAATTTTCAATACACTATCTTCAGTAATACGTATTTACGGCATATTAGATTTACGAAAACAGTCTTTAAGGCTACTAAAGAAATGGGCCTATGTCTGAAAATTTCACTTTTCTATAAAAAATAAAGTTGAAATATTTCTTTTGAATAAAAAATCAAACTTGTGAAAAATGGGCATTAAAATAAAACTTATGTTCTTATAATGCACTTATACTTGTCAGACAAATCTAAAAATTAACATGGATACAGTTTTAATAAGTTCTCTTCCCTTTATCCATTGAATCAGTGCTGGCCATCCCTGAATGTAGCTCGACCAAACGGCATGTACTGCCTCTTTCGTCTGTCTCTTTCCTTTCCGCTGTAAAGCGCTCAGGCTCTCCTGAGCTCTAAAGCGCGCGCTTGCTCCTGTGGGCATCAATTGACATGACTGCAGTAAGGGATTGTAGTTGTAGGGGAAATCACAATTATATAAATAAGACAATTGTGTTATAAGTGTCAGAGATACGTCATGCACAATAATAATCATCAGAAGTAAATAAATTATAATTAAATTATGTAACAACTTCTGCAAAAGCAAAGGAATAAGGCACAAACTATATTATTTGAAAATTGAAATCATTTTGATACGTATATAATTATGATTTTATGACTATTTGTTTTTAAATTGACATTACTTCGTGTTAAATTTTATAGTATATTCTTCTAAGGGGAAACAGTATGTACTGTACTTGAATCATATTGCGTCACGAAGATCATAAGAAAGAAACATAATTAGTACGTAAATACCTATACAAACTAAAAAACAAAAGTAATTATTTTCTAAGCTTTAATTTCATTGCTCGTCTGTTGCAATTATAATGTATATAATGTCAAAACATTCTCTTACATTACAGAAGTTCATTTGTCTCACTCAAAGGATATGCTGCAGACGTTAGACTTTCATGTTTAGATATAACATTCTCTATATCAAGTAATATTATTACTTCAGCAGTTGCAGTCATTAAAACTGAACGTAAATGATTGTCTATCAGTCTTCTGATTAGATTTGTTAAGTTTCATGAAAGAAATAACTGTTCACACATATAGCCCTACGAGTATGTACTCCCGAACGTAGATATTATTTCTGAAAGAAATTTTTATTTTAACTTTAAAATAAAAAGTAAAAATAAAAGTAATTGAGGAAATTGTGATTAATTCAATAATCCTTGTTCTTTAGCGTGGTGGTGGTGGTGGTAGCACCATGTATTTATTTAAACTAGTAGACATAAGGCCATCAGGCCTTCTCTTCCCCTCTACCAGGGGATTACAACTACAATATTAAGAATATAATTAGAATTAATATTAATTTACAATTACAATAAAAGTCAAAGTACTAAACGATTACCTGATTGATAAAAGCTAGACAATTTATTATAGAAGTTAAAAACAAAAATATTTTTTTTTTTACTGAAGTACAAATTTTTTATATTGATTGTAATATTTTATTTCTATTTCTATAGTTGTAATTATATTCTGTATTCTGTATATTTAAATAAATAAATAAATAAATAAAGTAGGTCTACATCGCACAGAAAATGCGTTGACACGAAATCTGAGGAACCATCATCATCATCATCATCATCATCATCATCTCCATCATCTTTATCCTCATCATTTAGTTGTGCGGGAAACGTTTTGCAAAGATATGTGCAACATGATGCTCAGTACAAATATTCCTCTAAAGAAATTTAGTGATTTTCATTTTAGAGGTTTTCTTCAGAAATTCTCTCGATACAAAAACTGTTTAAGCGATAGGCGAAGACGATTCAGCTTCGACAACTTACGAGAATATATCGTCGTTTACTGCAACGCTAGTAATTCCATCAATGATGACGTATGTGCTACAGTACGTCATTTCTGTTTTCCTTCTTACTGTACGGAGATACAGTAGCATGTTGACGTCGTCTGTTTATGTTTAAAACCTGTTCAGCCAATGGTCTGAATGAAAAAAATGTAACATATAGTAAATGTGCACCTCCATTGAACGATAAATCATCTCGCATCCACTCTCTACTTATAACCAATATTTTTAGCCCTACTGATAACACAATACTGGTAATTAAACATGTTTTATAAAGAAGGGGAACATTCTTAAATTTAAACTTGGAACGGAGCTTCATTGTTAAACAGAAAAGTAACTAGACTGTTCTTCTTGAAAGTTGAGTGGTGGCATGAACATAGCAACGAATGTGGTAGTAGAGAAGGTAATCTATATAGAAGAATGGACTCTGGGTCTTGAGGGAGCAGTATTGCAATAGATCTCCACCGTCCACAGCGAGGAAGCAGTACAATACGTGCAATAAGTAATGAACTCAGACATACAATGACCGAAGCACTCCTTGTCCTGAAACTGTTCATATGGTCAGCAGACAGGAACATCATTGCGTGATTTGTAGTAGCTATGAAGTGGCGTGAAGTAAACTTTCCTATGGAAACAAGCGTCGCCACATTAGCTTAATTAAAATATAAATTAAGGAAAACATGATGTACGTTGTTGAGTGTAGACGTCGAGATTGCTTGAGTAAGATGATGATATAGAACGAACATTTAATTATTAATATTTAGAGAAAAATTGTAAGTAAGTTTATTAACATTTTTAACAATACTTACTTCACTTCGATTATTGTGACGTTTTGTTAAGTGACATAAGTTTAGTCAAGTTACAGCGAGTTCAGAATATGTGCGTCAGATATGTGTGCAACATCCGACGATATGATCACATATCACCGTCCTTCGCAAGCCTTTCGTGGCTCCGACTTAAAGAACGTAGAACTTTACATTCACTTTGTCTTTACTCTTTCGAATTCTGCACACTTCAACACCAAATTACCTTTCGTCTCGTTTCTCTTATCTATACTCTAACCATGACGTAAATACCAGATCACTTATCTGTGGCGCGTTAAGAATTCCTCTTCACAGAATATCTCATTATTCATCTTTTACAATATCCACCTCGCGACAATGGAATTCCCTGTCACAAAGTATTAGGGGGTGCAAGACAATAAACACTTTTAAAAACAGCTTAAAAGATAACCTTCTTAGCATTTCACTCCAGTCATACTGACTTAAACTATCACTAACTACATTGTTACTCCTCCCTTTAGACATGCATCCTGATAGTGCTGTATTTTCAATATTGTCTCATAGTAATCTCTATCTATTATCTAACATTATTTGAAATATATTAACATTCTATGTATCTTAGCTTAATTCTGCTACATAGTTTGTATTTCAGTTTTTAATTAATAGTTCATAGTATTTTGTTGTTTAATTCGTAAATAACTCTTGTATACATGTAATTCTTATCTAAATCAAATTCTTGAATTCTTTGTAAGTTCATACATTATGTACAGTACGTATACTTTTTGCTGGTTGAGTGGAAGAGAAGGCCTTACGGCCTTAACTCTGCCAGCTAAAATAAATCATTATTATTATTATTATTATTATTATTATTACTTACAAATGGCTATTAAGGAACTCGCAGGTTCTGTGCAAGATTAATCCAGTCTCTATCATCATATCCCACCTCCCTCAAATCCATTTTAATATTACCCTCCTATCCACGTCTCGGCCTTCCCAAAGGTCTTATTGTATGGATTAGTAACAAGCTGTTTTTACGGTGATGGGTTGTTAGCCCTTCACCCAACCCCCAAGCTGGAGGAGCACTCTTATCGGCGGTCCACGACTGCTTAATCAAAACATTCATATCTGGAGGCCGTCTCCTCTATCCGCAACCTGAGGACGCGCCATGTCGTGGTGATAGGGACCCACAATACATGGACATTTCTAATAATAATGGAAATTATTTCGAAGACATGCTTTTCCAATAAGCCAAGTACTATATATTTTGTTAATGGATAAAGTTAGTCAGTCTTTCTTTTACTAATGAATAAGATATTACAATCTCTTTTAGTATAATTCAACAAACGTTTTCAACCCTATAAGGCCATCTTCAGGTTGGGAAAAATGTACATTCATTCGTTGTTGTGTTGTGCCCAAGGGCAGGTCTTTCACTGCAAACCCAGCATTCTCCAGTCTTTCATATTTTCGCCCTTCTTCTTTCTCTGCTTATATGATCCATACATCTTAATGTCGTCTATCATCTGATATCTTCTTCTGCCTCGAACTTTTCTCAGTTCACCATTCCTTCCAGTGAATCCTTCAGAAGACAATTGAGCCGTTGATAGCAGAAGTGGTGTAAGTCAAAAATGGGCAATGAGGGTTAAAGTAAACATTCTGTAAAATACAGCGTTAAGTAGCAATTAATATTCAATTTATTTAAACTATTAGTAATCAGTGGATAGCACGAAGGACATATCAATTACTACTTTGCGCTGTATTTTACAGAACTTTTACTTTATACCTAATTATCCAATGCTGGGTGAATGAATGAATTAATTAATTAATTAATTAATGACTTACACCACTTCACACGTTCCATCCTTCTCCATATCTACATTTCAAGCCGTGTCTCTTCATTTCGTTGTAATGTCCATGTTTCTGCCCCATAAAATGCTACACTCCACACAAAGTACTTCACTAGTCTCTTCCTTAGTTCTTTCTCCAGATGTCCGCAGAAGGTGCTCCTTTTTCTATTAAAATATGGAGACTGTCATTTTCACAGGTACAAAATTTTCCCCTCATCTGTTTAATTCTGTCACTTTCGTAGAAAAAAAATGGTGCGTAAGAGACTTGCAGAAATGGCAATTTCAAAATTCATATAATTGGAGCACAAACAATGGTACCCTTTCCTCACTTGTATAATAATATGCTATTATACAGTGCGATCGAAAAGTCCCTCCGCAGCTCCAGTAGTTCTAGTAATCCTGTAGAACGTTGGCACGTAGTCCTGTAGAAAGTTGGCACTCCCCCATTCATTCCGGTTTAACAACCTCACATCCTCAGTCCATCACATGCTTTGCGGCTAGTGCTGCCTCTTGAATTCTCTGCGTAGTGGATTCTCGGCTACGCCGTGGCTACACAAGCACTGCGGAGAGACTTCTCGATCGCACTGTATAATGGAAGAATAAGATTTAGGCTTAGTTATTAGAATATAGAAATAATATAAAATTTAATATAAACACTGTATTGTTTTTCAATCATTAATAGCCTCTTGCCGCAAAAGAAGGAAGATCGGAGATTGAACGAATAGCCTATCCTTGAGGCTGTGTATGGTATTGGGATAAATCTGTGGTGTTCGGGTAAAGGGGGATAAGTCATTTTTTGAGCAGATGGAATTTTGTTCCCCATATGAACACACAAGTTAAATTATACAAGTGAATGTGCAGAAATCAAAAGAATACTAGCAGTTGATGTGTTTTATTTGTGTAGAAAATTATTTGCAATAAGGGTCATAAATTTAATTTTCATTTACCTCCAAACTCATTTTTATGACTTACCTCCATTTATCCAAACAACACAGAAATACCCTACGAAATGTTAAAGCTTCTCAAGAAGTTGGTTCGTTATCGTCTGTTTAATATAATTTTAGCTGTCATAAAGCAAATATTTTATCTCTAAATTCTGAAGAGTAGCCTATTGCGTATGAAAGTGTTACATTTAATTGGTCGTGTTTTGTTGCACGAACGTTTTATAAGGTTGCAACACATTTACAGCTTACAAGCAAACGTTCTGATGAGAGCAGATAAAGTTATTTTTGTTTCTTTCACCATGTAAATAATATTAAAAGAAGTGCTTACACAAATTTTGGCCTCTTGGCCGCAATTACGAGGGCCGTAAAAAATAAGTTCGACAGGGATCATTAACAGAAAGAAAACACAATTTCATTGGAAACATTTATTGGAACAGACACAGTAATTGTTTAGCTATTTTTCAACATATTCCCCACCGGAACTGAGACATTCGTCATATCATAAGATCGACAGAGAGGTGCAAACGGCTTCAAACGCAGGTTCCTATCCCAGGCGGCTGACTTACGACACAATGATACAAAAATCGATCCCATGGTATGACAGATGTTTCAATTCCAGTGGGGGATATGTTGACAAATAGGGCAACAGTTGCTGTATCTGTTTCAATGAATCTTTCCATGCAATTGTGCTTTTTTCTATAAACGGCCCCACTTTCTGGACGGCCTTGTAATTGCGGTCGAGTGGCCAAAATTTGTATAAGCACTTCTTTTGACATTATTAACATGGTGGAAGGAAAAAATGTAACTTATTTATCTGCCCCCATCAGAATGTTTGCTTGTCAGGTGTAGTGTTTACACAATTTTTTTATTATTTTACTATTCGGTAGTTGTCCACTAGCATTTCCTTCTGTACTTACATGATTAGAGATGTTCCAAAACTTGTCCGTTATTGTTTAATATTACTCTTTGCCTCTAGAATAATTTCCATTACTAATGTTATGAGTGCAGTGACAGAAATTTGATCGTGATTCAACGTTTGTTGCATTCAAATACTCAGGAATGAATACTTGAAAGTTTTGGTAATTTCCCTGTACGTTTTTCACGATGAGGCACTGCCACATCTATTAGTAAAGTGTTCTATTCTCTATTGTTTAGTACCATGGCGTATGGTCCATTGTTCTCGATTGTTAGACAGATGATTACTGTTCTCGTAAGTCCAACTTAGTACGTGAACTGCACGGCATTTGGTTGGTTCTTGTGCTATAGCGTCTTTTCTTCCGTAAGTAGTGAACATGTCAATGCCAGTTCCTGGTGCACTATTCTTATCTGTTACGTCTTGATGTGCACTGTATTCATCCTGTTACTTAACAGGCTCCTGTTATCGAACTTACACCTTCTGTAGATCTCAAGGACACAATCGTTCTCTTTCCATTGGTACTATTTTCATGCATCTCATATTCATAGAACGTAAATTAGCCTACATGTATTCGAAACCGGAAAGATCTTTTGTAGGGGTCCTATATAATAATTAATATACGTACCAGAGTGCTGCATTGGAGTTAAATCGCTCGCTTGAACTCGGTCGAATGTCGCACCCTCGAGTGAGATACGATCGGTCGTGATACGCTCGTAATAAATAGAAGCACAGTACAAGATCATATCACCGACATGTCTTATCTTGTATGGAAGGCACAGATAAGATACACTTATGTTTTGCTCACACTGTAAAAAATAAGGCTTTTTTCTGCGTTTATGACAAGCGTTTAATGGAATAGTCAATGGAACCTACCAAAACAGGAACATGAAGTTATAAATAAAATGGTATGAAAAACTTCGATATACAGTTATTATTGCTAATTAATAATTATTCAATATTTGATTTACCATATATATAATATGATAGGTCCATACATAGTCTAGTTTTTCGCCTATATACTGCGACAATGTAGAAACGTTTTACAAAATATTATTGCTATAGCAGTAGATTAATAACAATATTAGTACAGAGATAACGTTACAGAAAATATAATAAAACGAATAATCATGCTGCACAACTATAAGACGCAAAGATTGATACACTAATTATTATTATTATTATTATTATTATTATTATTATTATTATTATTATTATTATTATTATTATTATTATTAGAAAACTTGATAGAGTTCTTGCATTATCGTGATTGTGTTCTCCGTTTATGATAATTACATTTACATCCAATAACATCTATCAGATGTGGCAAAAACAAAATCACTCCTACGTGGGGGGGGGGGAACATTTACCTACAACATTTAAATTACATTTTAAAGCAAGTTTTGTAGTTGTACTATGGAGAGGTTAGTTAAACACTGCAAAGTTTTGAAATGATAAATATCTATGATGTTACTACACAGTTCATCACTGTAACAAGAACGAATGTCTAACGCTCGGCTTATACCGTTCGAGGATTTATCGCTCGTGACAATTTTACCCATCATTCATGTGCGCTATATATCGGATTATGCTATGAACTACTTGGCGCTCGAGCGAAAACGTCCGATGCAGACCTCTGTTACGTACAGTATCACAATTAAGAATGTGAGATGAAATTTTTAGTTCATTTCTGTGTTTTCTTTGCAAAATACTACATATGTAAATCATTCTCAATTATTTCCTAACCAAATCAAATCCTCGTCGGATATTAGCTTTCTTATTACTTCTCTCTATTTGTTTTGTAACATCCACTTTATCCTCCAAACTTGAAAGTTTTCTTTTCATTAAAGCTTGCTACATTGTACTTTATGCAACATCTGTTTACAAACGTTATGTCTGAAGTTACAGTCGGAACCGAATGACTAGATTACAGCACTACACAAAACTTGACCTGCTTTTATAAGGAAAGGAATACGAGTAGTTTAGCCTACCACACACTCCATCCTCTTTTCTTAGAATTGCAGTTCTTGATCCGTTAAATGTTTTTGTTTCAGTGACTGAAATCTGTATTGTTAAGTTGTATGACATTACCCGCCACTTGCGAATTCCTGTCAACGACCGCCTCTGTTTAGTACATGAATTTTTAGAGAATTTACACTGTTGCTAAATGTCGCTACAAACGAGTTGCTTATTAAGGGGATACTCCACTAAAAATGAATACTTTTGTTCCTAATTTTTTTCAACCAAATTTTGAGAGCATGTTTACTATGTGAAGGACTAACAAAATTCAAATTTCGAACTTCCAAATGTTTTTAATTTTTTATTTTTATTATTTTGTTTTTTATTTTTATTTTAGAAATATTTTCAACCCCAAGTTTTTAGTGCATCACCTCAATTTTTAAGCTTCCTTTTTTGGTTCCGTTCACAAGACATAGAGAAACATTTATATGCATTCATTTTATGAAATATGACATTTATTCACGTTCAAATTTTTTTTTAAATTTTGAATATATATATTTTTCTATAATTAATGAAAAAGCATTAATAAAATAAACAAGCAGCATTTCTTACAAAATAAATGCATAGAAACATGCACTTACCTCATAAATACTTTCAATAAAAATTTCATCCAGATTAAATAATATTTGGTATAAAAAAGTTGGTGTTGAATCAAGAAAAATAAACTTACGGAAAAATGGATTTAAAAGTAAAATGAATATTTATATAACACATAGCTATTAAAATTCTCTTCCGCTACATTCATCTAGTAAGTTCAGGGAGCCGATTTTAGAACAGGAAATTACTAGATTTGTAACCAGAAATTTGTAAGAAAGAATTATTCGATGAAAAAATAATTTTGACAGCTCTTTAAATGCCAAGCCTCTTACAGCTTAAATTTAAAAACATTTTTAAACATATTTGTAATCAGAATTGAACTAAATCCATTTGGGATATGAAAATATACATTCTAAAGACGTGAAATAGTTATTATTATTTTTTTTTGGAAAATTTTCATGATTTTCAGTGGAGTCTCCCCTTAAAAATGTGTCGTTTGAAAAAATAACTAGCATTTGTTTAATACAGATAAAAACTGTGCTTCTTAATCGTGGGCTTTGTGGCACTAACTGTTTAGTTACAGTGGTCGCTATGCCCAAGTCAAAGCCTGTACAGTACATATAATTGTTTTATTGGTCATGATTCCTGTTTGAGTCACAGTATTGTAGACAATATAATATATTAAAGTAAATTAATTAATTTTCAAACTTCCCCTAAAATAGGGGTTTCCCTGAAGGACAAAGTATATACCAAATATACAAGTATTAGTAAAATACGTAGAATTTTATGAAAATGTTTTCGTGAGAAATATAATTATTATTATTATTGTGTTATTAATTTACTTTATATATGTGATTTCTCAGAAGATAGATTGAATATTTTAGAGCTATCAAAGAAATAGTCTTGGCCAAAGAGGATTCAAGATTGAACTCTTTACAGAAATTAATAATTTTTTTTGTAATCGTGCCTCTAGCACACACTAATAACTCAATAATTTCAATAGTATGTAACTTACATATGTTACCGTAAATGTACGAAGACCGGTAAATGTTAGAATTTACCGGTATAGCCTAACATTTACCGTTATAGTGCGGTAAAACCCCGAAATATCTTATTAAATCCATACATTTTGAACTTTTACCAAGAAATGTTGGTAAATCTCAGGATTTACCGATGCGAGCTGGTAAAAGCTAGATCGAAGAGTCCAGAACGAAGAACCCTGCCTCCGTTGTACAGGTTCAGACATAATTGCAGGATCGATAAAGTGAAGCGGCTCCGAGAGGCTGGCAAAGAAAGAAAATGACAGCAGCAACTTATAACAAAATTCCAAAACTTTCAGTCGGACATCATTTGAGAATTGAAGTACCCGATGTAGACCGGGCAAAAATTGACGCAAAATCAATAATAGCAGTGGTCATAAATATTCAAGATAACGAGTTTTGTAAACTTGGTACCAAAGCTGGAAAACTGAAATCATTGTACACTAGGAACCAATTTACATTGTGCAAAGAAAATTTTATCATCATCGAAGAAGTAGGAAAAGAAGAAATTACTGTACGGGAAGTAGTTGGCAAACTATCTTTTGTTGGAGGACAAGAGTTCAAAAAGTGTAATTGTTTAAAAAACAGTCTTGAACAATAAAAGTTTGTGTAGATTATTTTCCATGTTGTGTAATTCTAAATATCATAACAGCCAATCTTGTTGTAATAAGAATTAACATTCATAATGTTTAATAATAATTCGTGACGCTACAGCCCGTGAAGGGCCTAGAGTGAGTCCAGGGGCGTATTTTGCGGGCTACCGGCGGTAGCCCAAGGAAATTACAAAAGAAACAGTTTATAATATAACATAATGTAATAATTTTGTATTATTAGTTTTACCATAGTAATTAAAATTAAAGTAATTGTTAGATATATGTTGTGTAATAATAGGGTCAGCGGTAGCCCAAACCCTTTAACCAGTATACGCCACTGCCTAGACCGACCAGCCGGCTGCTGGCCTCGCGGCCACACGCCGAAGCAGAGTGGACGATCATCCAACCAGAATGGAGGTATCGTGTGGTTAGCACGATGACCCCCCCAGCCGTTATAGCTGGTATTCGCAACCGGATTTCGCTACCTATCGTAGCTCCCCAAGTGCATCACGATGCTGGGTGGGCACCGGTCCCATACACTGGCCGAAATATCATGAGAAAATTTCTTCCCCCATGAGGACTCGAACCAGTGCGCATTCCGTAACGCGAGTCCTAGGCGGGACGCCACGGCGCGGGACATTCATAATGTTTGCTTTACTTTATTTATGGACCTGGACTGTTTGAGGGAGTATAAAGGCTTTGTTAATTTTTGTACTGAATAATATAACAGACAGTGGTTAAAATTATAATATTTTTCACTATTTTTAACACAGAATATTGTTTATTATAATCGCATTGGAATTTAAGAATATTTAAATAATTTCAATTTAAAATAAATATAAATTATTTCAATCACTATTTATGTTTTCAAATAGATCCTAAAACAACAATAAAGAGATAAATCGGAAATGGATAAATGTAAAAGTGCGAAGAACGGCAAATCTTAGTAAAGATTTTTTTATTAAATTAATAAGATTTTACCACAACTGGTCGGTAAATCCTGAGATTTACCAACATCTCTTGGTAAAAGTTCAAAATATATAGGCTAATATGGTATTTCAGGGTTTTACCGCACCATAACGGTAAATATTAGGTTATACCGGTAAATTCTAAGATTTACTGGTCTTCGTACATTTACAGTAACATATATAGCCTAATATGTAAATAATAAGGAATAGTTGGACCATAAATCTGATTCTTGAATTAATTGTTATTTGTGACATATTGCCACCATTTAACGTATTTTCTAACACCGTGCCTTTTTGTCCAACTCCATTACATTTCGGATCCCTGCGTCAATACTCTGCTTGTACTATGGACTGTACTGGGTGAGATAGCAATCTGAATTCAGTGTCATATAACAAAGGAGAGTCGTTTAGAAACGAAGTGACGTCCTATCTTGACAGTAAAATCGCTGCTAACAGTAGCAGTTGTGTTGTATTTTGTCTTATTAAGTGCTCTGTATAAACAGACGAAACAAACCATCAAAATAAAGTCTGTATGGTTCCGTATGGCCACACGTTAGCTGAAGAACCGTTAAAATTGAATAGGCATGTTATTATGTATTACTTTTATGTCTTTATCACTGATATATGCATTCACCAACGGAGTGAAGAGAGTGCTTTGAATTTCATCCAATCAGAGTCGTGTAGGACAGTGCAAAATTATCGTATACAAATTATCAGACCTTAATGACAGTTACTATTTTTCAGTGAAATCATTAGTGACTACAATTATTGCTGACACCAGCGTTTCTGGCGCGTGTCCTTGAGCACAATGCGAGCATTTGTTGATAGTGTAGCTGAGAACGGTACCACCTCCTATACACGTCACGTCAGCAATCTGCCAACCACAGTTGTCAGTCTTGCTGCCCAGACTGGGGCAAAAGTAAGATACTCGCATTTAACTTTCCTGCGGTGTGTCCTTGAGTACAGTGTCCAGTCAGTGAGTTCCTGTTGTCACTGCAGCTGAGAACGGTACCTCCTCCTAAACACACGTCACAGCAACAATCTGCCAATCACAATTGTCAGCTTTATCGCCTATAGACTGCTACAAAGGTTAGAAACTCGCACTTAAGTTTTCCATTACTTATTTCACATGCCAAAGCGATGGCGCGGCCTGTACAGTCATAACTAGAGAGGGGGGGAATTATATGTACTAAAATGTTTAAAAAAGCATACATCTATGCCCTTATAAAACTAAGATTTATGCACTGAAAATAACAAAATACTCGTATGCACTATTAAAAGTGAATAACTGATTTTATTTTATAGTAAGCATTTTACTCTTATTTTGCGTTCACATAATTAATATCCACGAAGTTTTAAATCCCTTATAGATTCTAAATTCACATTTAAAATGAAGTTAAATTCATGTTGAAATTGGAATAAATACCTACTTTATATACTATTTACAAATAAGGCGGTAAAGTTATCCTAATGAATACAAAAAACTTCAAAATCTGTGAAATTGAAATTGCAATAAACTGCCAAATTTTTCAAAATTTTCACAAAACATAAATTTTCTTTGTCCACAATAATGTTTTTATAGGAGCCCATAAGAAAAATACTAGCCCTGAATTTCCTGTTACTCTCCTCTACTCTTCAAGTGTGGAACTTGTGTACCTTCCTATAAAATTGCACTGTTCACTTCCAATGTCTTCGTATGTACTGGAATATATTGGTAACAGTTTTGACTGAATTATAATTGTATGCCATGCGACTACAGACGTGAGCTTTCTTTATCAGGTAGAACTTAGATGTGTTTTATTACCTTGTTATCTCAGGGTAGTAATGACCCGTATTACGTCCATGGCTGGGGAATAACGAATCCGGGTTCAAATCCTAGTTGAGGGAAGTTGCCTGATTCAGGTTTTTTTCCGAGGTTCCCCCGAACCAATTGAAGCAGAATTACTGGGTAATATTCAGAATAGAACCTCGGACTCATTTCGCCATCGTAATTACATTCCCTCTTTCATCATCGCCGTTTCTTTCCCATATTTCAGTCTTGTTTTGACATTTACCTCTATAGCCTGCAAAATCCCTTTACCTGTCCATGGTGTCCATGGTCCTTCAACACGTCCCACGAGCTACCATGAACCCCGGGGGAGACTCCATGGTACATAGCACTACCACCAACAACTAAGGACCACATACCACGCTGTCCAATGTCGGTGTCAGCCTGCAGCTGACATTTCATCATCTATTGCGCTAACCCTCAAGCTAGGCGCATTCCCGAACCAACATCGGCTGACTACACTGAAGTTCGCTGCGTATTCAGGTTTCAGGCAGGGAACTCCACTCCCTTCGTGCATCGCCAGCAGACATTCGGGGAATTCTATGAAATGATAACAGAATGGAGAGTTGTTGACCAATTTATGTATGTTCCTAATATGGGAAATTGGGAGAACCCCTAGAATAATCGCAGCTGCGACTTTGTTTGTGACAAGTTTCAATGAAAGATCCCAGTTGTGACCGGGATTCGAATCCGGCTCACCTGCGTGACAAGCAGTCACCGCAGGAGAAGCTATATACCATGTCATAGAGCAGACTTAGATTTCTTCTGCGTTGTTTCCTCATTTCTAGGGCGATATTCGTTCAGAATGTATATTCCAGCCAAACCTGAGAAATACATATTATGATTATTTTATTCTCAAGAAATCTACCTAGATTACCTATAATTTTGAAGTTTACTTGAGAATACACCCCGATGAGCCATTTCAGTACAAGAACAGCGTCCATGATGAACAGGAATACGGTACAGGAATAGTTGTAACAGTAGGTCTACTTGAGATGTTTAAATTATATAAAAGTGTATACAGGAATCCATATATTTATGGTAAGACTTATGACATTCAGATATAATAACAAATACACATAGTGGTGCATTAAAAATTTATTTTGAGTTTGCTATTCATGTTTAGTTGCTAATTAGTATGGATTACTATTGTAATCCACGCGACTACTGGCGTATAAAAATATCACGTGACTACTGAAGCGTTAATTGAGTTCCCCCAGATTCCATGAAATTCTCTACACGTCGCCTGATAGTTAAACACTTTCCGCTGGATCTTCTGTGGAATTCGTGGAATTTCAGCTCCAATATTAGCCTCCAATTATCGGGTAATGTGCTGTCAATTCACATAGAATTTTAGCTCAACGTAACATCACTGGAGAAGGTGTGCTGAAAATCTAGTGAACGTGTAAACTACACTACGCTTTCAAAACAAGTTCTGTGAACTTTTCTCTCTCAGTTAACTATTATCATTGAGTTCCTTGCTATGTGGACGATATTCAGTAATATTATGTAGGCTATATCTCAAAATTTTAGAAGCGGTTCTTGTTATTATTTGTCTTCTAATAGATTTATGATTTTAAGTGTAAGGATATTATAGTTTGCTAACAGTTGTTTAATTCTACTAAAATTTTTGTTAGAATTTGTGTATAACTAGTGTAATGCTGAGTAATATAATAAAGGCATTCAACATTGAACATGGATTGAAGGAGAAGCTATAAAATGAAGAAACAAATATAACTTTGTTATTAGATGAGAGAAATTCACTCCGGCGCCGGGAATCGAACCCGCGTCCTTGGTTCTACGTACCAAGCGCTCTAACCACTGAGCTACACCGAAGTTCAATCCACAGTACCGGATCGAATCCCTCTCCTCTAGCGTCGCCTTACTGCATGTTCGACATGTATGTTGACATATATTGAGTCAACTGCCATTATACAAGGAGCGCACTCAATTGAGCTCCTTAGTGGCTGATATTCCACAGTAAAAGCACTGTTGGGCGAAGAATCTAAGTAAAGATTAATTTTTAGTCCTATAGAATTTATCTGTTATAGAATTTTATTTTTAATTAACCGACCTGTGTCCTGTTTCACAATGTTTACAATTCTTGTAAATTATAAATTTCCTTTGTAAATTATAATAGTTTATTACGATACAAGGTTGGGAAGTGCTTTTCACAAAATCGAGGAGAAGTTTGAAAAACGAACACAGCGAGTTTTTCAATTTCCGAGATTTTGTAATGCACTTCACTAACGTGTATTGTACAACATTTTTTGCACGATTATATTTTTAAAATTGCAAATACAATATATTTTACACTGAAAATTTAGAGCAATATTATTCCAAAGCCTTCGTAAAACTATACTGTACTGTAATGGTAACTAACTAACAAACCATAAGTGCACTGTAATGGGTCTATTTCAGTATAGTTTTATGTTATGAAGAATGGTTGCCATAGCAACAAACTTCTGTGTGGGAATTCTAATTTTCAAGGTCTAACAATAATAGTTGTAAATACAATAAAAAACACGATAGTGCAAAAACTTCTGTTTCTGAACTTCACAAAAAAGAAAAGTCACATTTTTACAAATGAAATGTTGAAAATTTTTTAAAGTACTTTTCCTTCACAATAAAAGAGTGATTTCACAAACGTCTAAATTGTATTTGCAAAGCTACGGTTCCCTTTTTTTTTTTTTTTTACAATTGTGCATAGATTTATAAAGTTTGAAATTACAACAAACTATACATGAAGGAAATAAATAATTGCATATTAAATTCATTTTATTAGCAACTAGACAACATAAGAAGTTAAAATAAAACATTAATTTTAATGTTATTTATCCATCTAGTCACTCAGATGAAGATGCTGAATTTAGTCAAAGAAGACGTAATATTTTCCGGGCACGAACTAACGACACACTCATATCACTATGTGAATATAATGAAAGTTTTGAAATGAGCCCTGATGTAATGAAAACATTGCTGCAAGACATAAGACTACATATCCAGCTTCAGAACAACTACTTTGAACTACCGCGCGTTCCATGTCACATGGCCGTGAGCGTTAATGTCGCCACTGTCGTTATATAAAAGACATCGTAGGCTATTACCGTGCACGGGACATTGAGGAGATCAAAGCATTCGTGGAGTGGTGTGGCGCACTCTCCTAGTTCGTGGAATCAACACCGGTCAGTTTACAAGGGACGGGTAGTACTCGAATTGGATGGATGCTAGGTTCAGTTCCATGCAATATCAGACATTAATAGAAATGTTTGTCTTCAGTATTCAAATATCCTTTTCCTTTTTTATCTCCGTCAAAACTGGTATTTTTAGAAAAGAGCCATGACGGTTTCTACGCGGTCACTTAAGTCGTAAAACCATCAACGCATTGATCTAATCGACCAATCATATCGCGAAACTCTAGCGTGCTCATATAGCGAAATTGAGAGACTTTTAATTGTTTCTTAGAAATATTTTCTCTTTTCTGTTATTGAAATACACTCCAGCGAGTTTATATATGGACAAAATAATAAACATGTCAGTTGTTTGTGGTAATAGTACAGCAAATTTAGCTCTGCTCTTTTGCGAATTTCTTTAGCTGACTTTGTAAGGTTCCTCAAACTTTAGAAACTAATAAAATTGAAAGTTTACAAACATTAGTAATATTTTAGTTGTAATTTGTATAAGTTATAGCATTTACTAGCATATTAGACTCCACCTTTTCCTTCATTTTAATGCAAAAGAGTATGAGGGGCCTTGTATGCTCATATCCTAATTCGTTACCTCAGATACATGGGCACAATTTTCAGTTACGTAAGGCACTCGATTTGAAATAGTTTGTTTACTAGGAGAGGAGATTGCAGAGTAGGATGGGAAATATAAATTGCTGTGACCTGCGTCATCTTATCGTAATCGCTAAGGCGGTCAGTGGCGAATTATTAGGAAAGCGCTTGGTTAACGTGAGAGACTCGAAAACTTTTATTCAATTTGCCAAATTAATTCGGCAGCTTTAATCATAAACCTCTTTACTGTTTCTCCGTAGCTGAATTGATTTAAATCACAGGCGAGAAATTGCGTAACTAGCCAATAATATTCCATCACGTTGTCTACGTTTATTTTCTTGAATATTCTGGCGTTTATCAAGATTATTTAATAGATCTGCACGTCCTCGACCTAAAATAATTTCAGAAAGTCGCATTTCGTTTTCTACGCTCAGTTGATATTTTTTTATAAATTTCTTTTGGAAATAATACGTACAAACAACATTTAATTCCTCGTACATTTTAATGCAGCGTGTTTAAAGTATAATGTATTTAATATACTATGCAAATGTTAAGATCATAAATTTTCTTCGGAAAAGTACGAAAAATAACATTTAATTTGTCTTACCTTCTAATTCAGCATGTTCTTTATGACATAAGGAGTAATGTCGTTGTAGCTTATATTAAATTTATTAATGCCTAATAGGATTTTCGAGCATAACATACATCGTATGTTCTCCCCTTCTAAACAGCAAAAAAACTCTTCCTCTCATTTCTCATGAAATAATCGTTTTCTAACGCGTACACACTGCTTTGATAATGCCATTATGCCACCACTGATATTGCTTATGAAACTGATATAGAACCTGCCCACACCTAAGAGCTACGTGAGGGAGGAACGGGGACTGTGAAGATGATGTCACTCAGAGCGATAAGCTCTGTGAAGGTCAGTGAGGCACAAATTCTCAAGTGAGGCACGATGCCCATCTCTGCCTCAGAACAACAGTGGGATATCTTGCAAAAATCATATTTTAAATAATGAGGATAAAAATTGCTATTGAACATCGAGTGCAATATGTAAACAAACTTTTGATTTAATATGAAGCTAAAACAACAAGAAACTGACAAGCACCACTGATCTACAAAGTGAAGTTAACTTAAAACAATTTATCTCGAAACTACAGTTTGTCAAGATAACCTGCTGTAGTTCTGATGTAACGCTATGTGCTTTCTTAAGAAAGCAGTAAGGAGATAAAAGTTGTAGATGGGAGGATAATATTAAAATGTATTTGAGGGAGGTGGGATATGATTGTAGCGACTGGATTAATCTTACCAAATCAAGCTTTCTGGTATAACTCCCTGTAACAATTTCGAGGGAAAAATTGTTCCGGGGCCGGGTATCGATCCCGGGAACTTTGGCTAAACGTACCAACTCTCTACCAACTAAGCTACCCGGGAACTCTACCATACACCGATCCAATTTTTCCCTCTATATCCACAGACCTCAAAGTAGGCTGACAACCGTCAAGGAACCAACTTCGAGTGCACACTAACTCTCTGTGACTTAAATTGTGGTTTTCTGTTAACGAACAGTGATGTATATTATACAAATCAAGCTTTCAGGTATAACTCCCTATAAAGTTGATTTGAATAATTTCGAGGGAAAAATTGTTCCGGCGCCGGGTATCGAACCCGGGAACTTTGGATTAATCTTGCTTAGGATAGGAAGTGATGACTGGCTTATGTGAGGGCGGCAATGAGCCTCCGGGTTCTCTAAAGCCATTTTTAAGTTAGTATTATTTTCCAGAGATTTTTTTTTTTACTTCCTCTAATAACTTAAAACTGAAGAAAACTTTTATTACATTGCATTATTACTGCCAGTGAAGGTGTTAAACTGCGACATGTATAAGAAAAAGGTATTATGTCTTGATATAATAATGGATTATAAACATTTTTATCTTTATGCACATTACAATAAAGTGCATTCAAATCTCCAAAATATTCTCAATCAAGAATAGAATAACTGAAAATGTTAAAAACGTCCGTAATATCTGAACAGAAAGTAATGTAGCCTATTCCACTATACAGTAAGGTCCGAAAGTCTTGTTACCTCCCCTTATTTGTATGTTGATGTACATACATTTTGAACATATCATAGCAGACGTGTGACAATGGTTGATACTTTACGTTCCAGCTTGTTTAGTGATCCAGAACATCAGTATGGGACCATCATTGTCGCGGCACAAAATGATGCGGCGTCATGCCCTTTGTGAAATTTTCCGCAGCAAAGGCGGTGTGATTTCCCTGAATGCCTCCCTAACAGCTGCTTCAAATCTTCAATTGTCTGGTATCGATGTTTCGAGACATGCTGCTTAATTATTCTCCACAGGGAAATCACACCGCCTTTGCTGCGGTAAATTTCACACAGGACATGGCGCCCATCATTTTGTGCTGCGATGGAGTCCATACTGATGTTCTGGATCACTAAACAAGCTGTAACGTGAAGTATCAACCATTGTCACACATCTGCTATGACATTTTCAAAATGGATGCACATCAACATACAAAGAAGACAAGATTTTCGGACCTAACTGTACATAAAAATGAATTTACAAAAGCATCGTACTACGTAAAAAAATGTTAAGCAATTTATAGATGTGAAGATTGTTAGGGAGCGCTTCTACATGTATGTGGCACTTTATTTTATAAATTTAAAAATTCAGAACAGATTGCAGGTGAAATAAGACAGAAGATCAGATAATCTGCTCACATTGATATGACTTTGCCCTTAAACTTAAAAAAAACATCAGTCAAATTCGTTAGTTCTTAAAATATAATTAAAACAGTTTCATGATCACAATTTCTTTTTCATCAAGGCTTCATTATTGATAATATTTCAATTATATTTCAAGAATTTAAATTCATGAACACTGTTGAATAGTGACCACATTGCATATTTATTTCTCAAATGTGTTACTTACTTACTTACTTACTTACTTACTTACTTACTTTTAAGGAACCCGGAGGTTCATTGCCGCCCTCACATAAGCCCGCCATTGGTCCCTATTCTGAGCAAGACTAATCCAGTCTCTACCATCATATCCCACCTCCCTCAAATTCATTTTAATATTATCTTCCCATCTACGTCTCGGCCTCTCCAAAGATCTTTATCTCTCCGGCCTCCCAACTAACACTCTATATGCATTTCTGGATACGCCCATACGTGCTACATGCCCTGCCCATCTCAAACGTCTGGATTTTATGTTCCTAATTATGTCAGGTGAAGAATACAATGCGTGCAGCTCTGCGTTGTGTAACTTTCTCCATTCTCCTGTAACCTCATCCCTCTTAGCCCCAAATATTTTCCTAAGAACCTAATTCTCAAACACCCTTAATATCTGTTCCTCTCTCAAAGTGAGAGTCCAAGTTTCACAGCCATACGGAACAACCGGTAATATAACTGTTTTATAAATTCTAACTTTCAGATTTTTTTGACAGCAGACGAGATGACAAAAGCTTCTCAACGGTATAATAACACGCATTTTCCATATTTATTCTGTGTTTAATTTCCTCCCTAGTGTCATTTATATTTGTTACTGTTGCTCCAAGATATTTGAATTTTTCCATCTCTTCGAAGGATAAATCTCCAATTTTTATATTTCCATTTCGTACAATATTCTGGTCACGAGACATAATCATATACTTAGTCTTTTCGGGATTGACTTCTAAACCTATCGCTTTACTTGCTTCAAGTAGAATTTCCGCATTTTTCCTAATCGTTTGTCGATTTTCTCCTAACATATTCACGTCATCCTCATAGACAAGCAGCTGATGTAACCCGTTCAAATTCCAAACCCTCTGTGTTATCCTGAATTGAAAATGGCATATTCTAGAGCGAAGTTAAAAGGTAAAGTGATAATGTGTTAATTATTTTATATTTAATAAACAATAATAATAATAATAGTTATAAATAAAATAATAAAAATCCGCGCACTTTTGTTAAGCTTCAATACTATGAAATACATTGTGGCTCTCAGCAAGTTACTACCCTATTTCTCATTTTTGGCTCTCCTCCAATTTTATAGTGAGCACCACAGGTCTACATAAACCTGTGACATTCGTCAAAGGAGTCTACACTTTACGATTTCGTTTAAAATTCAGCTGTTCAAACATTTACTGCTATCGCATTGTAAAATGCATACTGTAGTATAAAGTGACCTTTAGCTACAGAGAAGGATAGAGCGCAATTAGGTTGTAGAAAAGTGGGTTCCATAAGATTTAAGTCGGACGTATTATTAGTTGAATTTCCAGTATTCAAATTCTTATAAGTTTCTTTACATTTTATGATGCGTTACACGCGAATTACATCACCGTACATGTGGTCGATGACGTCAAGAAAGCTTATGTATTGCGAGAGATAAGATAAGCTTTTATTATCTCTTCAGTATTGGTTTACATACTTCCGGTGCGAAGGATTTCTTTCCGCTACACTGATAATTTTGCAAGAGGGAAAATGTCATAAATTTAAGGAAATTGGACCTAAAAGATCTTAGTTCGTATTTTGAATGTTGTTTTGTTGCTTTTGATGGGTCTAATCTCGCATAATGAAAATGAATTTAGGTTGACATGTCTTTCTCAAGTTGAGTATGAAAACTTTAAGTATAGTGGATCATGTAATTAGACTTTAATTAATGCTACTTACTGAAAAATGACTTTTAGAGAACCCGGAGGTTCAATGCCGCCCTCACATAAGCCCACCATCGGTCCCTATCCTGAGCAAGATTAATCCAGTTCCTACCATCATATCCCACCTCCGTCAAATCCATTTTAATATTATCCTCCCATATACGTCTCGGCGTTCCAAAAGATCTTTTTCCCTCAGGTCTTCCAACTAACACACTATATATTACATTTCTGGATTCACTCATGCATGCTACATGCCCTGCCCACCTCAAACGTCTGGATTTAATATTCCTAGTTATGTTAAGTGAAGAATACAGTGCGTGCAGTTCTGTGTTGTGTAACTTTCTCCATTGCCCTGTGACTCTATATTTTCCTAAGCATCTTATTCTGGAACACCTTAACCTCTGTTAATAAAGAAGCTACTCTTCAAAATCGGCTTCACGTTCAAAACACCGGATTTGATAAGGTAAGAAATTGAGTGTTGAGAGTCGATTCGAACACGAGTCCCTCTCGTTTCACGGTCAGGCATACTAACCTTAACTTCACAGCGGTGAACAGGTGACAACGTTCCCGCGATAACATGACCTTTGAATCTCACAGTTAAGAATATGTTCAATTTCCTCGGGTGTAGATGAACGTTCAAAGAAGCCGTAGCACTGCACAAGAGGAAGTTGTACGAACTGTACATCTGTTGTTTCATGTGGCAAAACTTATGTTTTCTTATCTGCCATAACGTTCCTTATGCGAGTTAAAACATTTTCATATCAGGGCGCAAAATGATGTGTATGCAGTGTTAATGCTCAAGGAAGTTTTGTTTTAGTGTGTTTTCTTTAAATGTCTTAAAATGACTGTTATTACTTTTTCAAATAAAGTATCAGTTGAAAGGTTCAGAGCCATAGTGGGCCAAGCTCCATTTATTAAAAACGGAGAAGGCAAGGGTTAAAGTTAAGTGAATACCATAGTTTAATGAAGATTGATATATAATTTAGTTTGAATGTGTATACTTTATACAGGGACATCATTTTATTTTTACTAACATTTTTAATATTAACTTGCCTATACCTCTGGATCAACGCCGTTTTCTATCCCCTTTTCCACGACTGGAGTTCGATGATACTGACGTAATATACAAACAAATCACTTTACTAGGTATAGGAGGGAAGAAAAGTAGTTCATCCATTTATGTGAACTAGGAAATATTGCTCTTTTGAGTTTAATCATTTTCATTAGGTTTTTGTTTAATCAAAATACAGTACAGTATTAACAATGAGTGTTTTTACTCACGAACTGAGTTGTCCATGTGGACGTATTCATTATGCAGTGTATATTATAGGCCTACTGTCTACAACACATTAGCGTACAATATAGAGAATGAAGTTAAATTGAAAAATAATCATAATATGGACATTTAAACACATTTCGATACAGGCTTCAGTTCTAATGTGCATATTATCGCACTATAGCATATTGTACTTAATTCCAATTACCAGTTCTTCGTACTAGTAACTCATGTTGAAATAATTCTGTACCTACTCTATAAAAGAGTACGTTACGTACTGTAAATTCAATCTTCACTTCTGCCCGAAAAGATAAAATTACTCAGACATACTATCTACTGTCCGTCCAAGTGGTTATGTCGTAGGGTCGTAGAAAGAAGGAAAATCACGTGACAGTTAATTACTTAACGAGGCCCTTTTATATAAGTTATTTTAAACAGTTGTATAATATTACGTAGACGTCCAATTCTTAACAAATTAATGTTCTCAGAAAAGAGCTAAGACAGCCCAGCCACTAGCTGGCGAATAAAAGCTCGTTGGGGAAACCGGGATACGACGTAGGCAAATGACAGTACCTGTGCGAAAATGATTCAATATTGAAAGCTCTTTCGTCACTGGAAAATGCGAACATATTTTTGGAACGTACTGTGGCTACTATGACTGTATATGCGGTCTTGGATCTGTGTGGAAGACGGTTGAAGGGTGGGAGTGAAGTACATTCAAAAACTGAGGTACAATAAAAATTGAAGTAAAAATAAAATGATGTCCCTGCATTACTTGCTATATGTTTCCATTGAATTACGGTAATAATTTCATTTTAACTCTTGTTTTCTATGGTTTTAGTGAATGGTGCTTGGCCCACTATGGTTCTGAACCCTTCAGTTAAGATCATTATGTTACACAAGTCGGAATAAAACGGTAAACGAGTAGCAACAAATAAATTTCAAGAGAAAAAAAAAGTATGTTTTGGTGCTCGGTATACAGTTAATCTATTCCCAATTCCGGGGAATATATTATTAATTTTTCTATGCGTTTTATTTGTGTAAAATAAATAATTTTGGATTTATGACAAAACGCTACGAATTTATGGATCAAACTTATAAGTAATGGTATAATCAACACACTAGTTCAGGCGTCCTCAACTGACCGGGGCGCTAGTTACGTGCAGCGCCTCGCCAGCCGTGTAGCGATGTCTGTGCAGGCCCACGGACACAGTTCGTTCTCTGTAGTACACAGTGGCGGACCAGAAATATCAGAAGAAGGGATGTCCGATGGGCCATCCACGCCATTGAATTTGTTATTATGGAAAGAGTCATTTCTATTTGCTGAAAAGTTGGGAGTGCCCACGTGTTTGGTTTGTGGTAAAGTTCTGAATAACAGAAGGAATTTCAACTCACAACATTATTCTTCCAACCACTCAAATGATTATGAAAAATATAGGGGAGAAGAACGGACCACTCTCATTAAAAAATTACTAATAACTAATGTGTATTATATTAATAATAATAATAATAATAAAAAACTAAACATTAAACATTCTTTCCCTAACTCTATCGGTACAAAAGTAACTAATTTTTGCAATTCGTTATCATAAAGTACGTTTAATAAACTTATTTGGCATTTACTATGTTTCTAGAAACAAAACTTTTTGTTAGATTTACTGTACAAGAAAACAATTCTCTTATATAGGCTGTAGTTTGATGGAGAGTAAGTATTGAATATAGTTTATTAATTTTTATTATTTGTGGCCTTTATTTTTATGTAATAATTTAGTTTACGATTGTTGAAAGAAGGAATAATTTATGTTAAACATAAAATTGAAGAAACTGTTTCTAGCCTTAGGAACAAAATGGGTCGTTAAACTCAGTGTATTATTTGGCTGATTTCGGCATATTTAATGTGCTCTGTTTGTTTACTAATTTGCCAGAAGAAATTAATGATTGCATGTTTCAAATTCTTTTAAGTTATAGGATAAATTTTATTACGTATATTTCAAATAGAAACACATGGAATGGTGCATAACCAGTAGGCTATACCTAGAGTATAAGGGATACGGACAACGCTTGAATGACTGTACTGGTAGTCCGCCACTGAGTCGGTTTCAACTATTATCCCCTCCCCTCTCCTGCACAGCGACTGATTCAAGTGTAGAGATGGCCGATATTTCACAAACCGATATTTTGTCACAGGTATTTTTTGTCACAGACAAACCTGTGACTGATGACGCGAAATATCGAAATCTGGTCCGTATTCAATACTCTGTGACTGATATTTCTGTCCTCTACGTCGTAGGTTTGCGCATGCTCATGATACAATAACAGCAATCTGGCGGTAGTTTCTCCATCTTACTATAAATGATGTAGTTATTACACGATTTAAATAGTAACACCATTGGTTATCAGTACTTTATCTTGTGTAAAATCCTGTCTGAACAACTATTTTGTTTTGTAATTATTTTCCAATGTTTTTCCGAATACTTATGTTTCATTAATTTTTATTCTATGACTCAATATTATAATGTTAATGCACGACTTAAAATAATTTATCCATTATATTATATACAATAAAAAGGATCAATTTTTAAAACGATTAGGATAATCATATAACCTCAATTTCTCCATACCCAACTACATTTAAAAATGATCAACTGGTTCAATATATATAATATAACCTCTTGGTACTTGAGGTTAACTTTTGACATGTTACTGTTCAGTTAGGTAAGTATTTATTTGTTAATGGTACATGTACATTGAATTTGGTATTCCCAAGAAACTAGTTCGATTAATTCAAATGTGTCTCAGTGAAACATACAGCAGAGTCCTTATAGGTCAGTTTCTATCTGATGCTTTTCCAATTCACTGCGGGCTAAAGCAGGGAGATGCACTATCACCTTTACTTTCTAACTTCGCTTTAGAATATGCCATTAGGAAAGTCCAGGATAACAGAGAGGGTTTGGAATTGAACGGGTTACATCAGTTCTTGTCTATGCGGATGACGTGAAAATGTTAGGAGAAAACCCTCAAATGATTAGGGAAAACACGGAAATTTTACTTGAAGCAAGTAAAGCGATCGGTTTGGAAGTAAATCCCGAAAAGACAAAGTATATGATTATGTCTCGTGACCAGAATATTGTACGAAATGGAAATATAAAAATTGGAGATTTATCCTTCGAAGGGGTGGAAAAATTCAAATATCTTGGAGCAACAGTAACAAATATAAATGACACTCGGGAGGAAATTAAACGCAGAATAAATATGGGAAATGCGTGTTATTATTCGGTTGAGAAGCTTTTATCATCTAGTCTGCTGTCAAAAAATCTTAAAGTTAGGATTTATAAAACAGTTATATTACCGGTTGTTCTGTATGGTTGTGAAACTTTGACTCTCACTCTGAGAGAGGAACATAGGTTAAGGGTGTTTGAGAATAAGGTTCTTAGGAAAATATTTGGGGCTAAGCGGGATGAAGTTACAGGAGAATGGAGAAAGTTACACAACGCAGAACTGCACGCATTGTATTCTTCACCTGACATAATTAGGAACATTAAATCCAGACGTTTGAGATGGGCAGGGCATGTAGCACGTATGGGCGAATCCAGAAATGCATATAGAGTGTTAGTTGGGAGACCGGAGGGAAAAAGACCTTTGGGGGAGGCCGAGACGTAGATGGGAGGATAATATTAAAATGGATTTGAGGTAGGTGGGATATGATGATAGAACTGGATTAATCTTGCACAGAATAGGGACCGATGGCGGGCTTATGTGAGGGCGGCAATGAACCTTCGGGTTCCTTAAAAGCCATTTGTAAGTAAGTAACATGTACATAATTTTTTTGTTGGATTTTCCCATATAAATCACTGATGAATGGTGTGAATGGAGAAATCGTATTCATATTTCACTGTTCTTCAATATTTCCTGTTAATTTTTATCGGTGTGACAAAATATCGGTGTAATTCATGCTACGTATCGATATAAAATATCGGTGTGACAAAATCACCGATAAAAGGCACAGATATTTAATTGTCACAGTCACAGATACTTAAAATATCGTTTAAGCTCATCTCACGTGTAGACTTGTGCAATGTGTAGGTCTAGCGAGCACGGCTGTGCGATCGGTTGACGACGCCTGCACTAGTTACTCATATTGTAGAGCAGGCATGTCAAAACCCTGTACATTGTTCAGTCGCGCACATTGTGCACTGGTCTCTGTGCGACGTGCAGTTCCTATTCCCCTACCTGGAGGGAGTGAATCGGCTTGGAGAGGAACGCGACAGGGCTGTACAGTACCTATAGTAGCAGATCAGCTTTTGTTTCAGTTACACAGATCAGTACGGGTGCTCATTGGGCTGTGATTGTGAATGCGGTATGGAAAATAAAGTGAGGAGTCCACAGATATAACGAAGAAGAGAATTCACGAATCATATAACATAACTGTTATGATGTTTTCCTCAGCCAATAGTAATTATTTTAAAATGAAAGGCTTTCATCATATCATGTGGACCTAATAATGATATGAGAATTGAAATCATATTAGTAAATTTCTCAAAATATGATATTCGCCTGCGCTTATTTCTTAATTAGTACTCTCACGGCAAGACAAACATGAAAATGATGTTGTTCTGGAGTCTGTACTAACACAGCCATCAATGGTTAGACGACGTACAACTTTTATTTGATAAGCTGATAAGTGATGAGAATATAGTGAGGAATACATGTGAGGCTCATGAGGTTGTAAGAGAAGGAAGAAAGCAACTATTTGTAAGGCGGAAACATTTTCTGGAAAAATAATACATAATGGCTAATTTTCCACCTCGCGTTACTATATTATCTTAACACACATTAATAAATCTTTAAACCTGACATAAAGAAAATGTCCTCGTTTCACAGCTTGTGAAGTACTCTTTTAACTCAATTCAGTAACGCTCCCAACTTGCTAATACTTGCTCTCAACGTTTTCCAAATAAACTATATATAAATTTGAATTCAAGCTTAATTTATCCAATTTGTTAATAATAATGTGAATTTATATTAATATACGCAAGGAAATGATTCCAGCGTAAAAGCCTCACAATGTCCTATTGCATGTAATTGGGAGTAAAATATTTTCTTTCTTAGCATTTGTGCACCAATGGTCCCAATAATGCTTGAGGAACAATGAAAGAGTATTACTTTGAAATAATCAGTACCTACTGCGTAAAATGAAATATTGTGTTCGTTTTTTGTTGTTTCGAAATTACTGCAATATTTATATTTTCTTCAAATACTGTATACAAATCATGTAAATAAATGATTCTTTACAAACGACTGCATTGTGAATTGTAACTGAGTAAGTCTATTGTTTCTTGCGTTACAATTATTGTCAAATATAGACACTGACAATAATTGTGTTTTTTCCTTCTCTAAGTATGTTTATAATGTCCAAATGTCAATTTAATTGAACACTAGAAGCGGAGAATAGATTCTTGTACATCCCTCCCGCTAAGAACTGGTAAGAGCAACACGTGAATGACGCAATCTGCACAGACCGGCGTTCCGCGCACATATACTGCACTTTCAGTGTCTGATTTCTGACATGCCTGTTGTAGAGTGCTCCTGTAGCCATGAACGGTACATCACTATTAAAACGGCATATGGTTCTAAGAAAAGTCTTTTCCTTGGGCGGTAGAATATAGCAGCGCCCACGTACTACTCGACGATGTGATGATAGTGTATTTTTTAAGACAATATGAAAGAGAAACTGCTTCTTCCTCGCCTCAGATCTCATTTTCATTATTTGCCTGTGGCAAGCATCAATACAGCACCAGACTGGTTTCCACACTAATTGAATAACATAATTATTGTTCCCATCTCAACAACCGTGGTAGAGAAAATCTAACATTCGTTCGAAATTAGTGCTTCGAGGTCTATCTTATCCATGTGTTACTTTGTGTAATTAATTTTTTGTCGACCCAATTCATTTTACTTTCCATATAGCTAGAGGAGAATGTATTATCATCCCACACCCAGATCATTGTTACGAAGTTCGTAAGGTTTCCAGCATAAAGAAAGATCAGTAACCTATATTGAGTATTCTCTGACGTCCGCATTGAGGTTGAGATGCGAATGCTATTTCTGAAACGTGGAGGCAGCACTGCGTCACCCACATCATTACTGCGTGAGGAATCCTTATCTGCACAGACTACGTATTGTGGGTGGAGTGTGATTTAGGCGTTTCCTTATTTGAAGAGGGATTCAACGAAATATAAATAAATGTTGCCTCCTTTTTATTACGTTGCAGGTGGAGTAAAAGATCGTAGCTTTAAATTTCATACTGATGTCACGAACTACTGAGTTCTTTAAGGTTTCTTGAAGTCAATACGAAGTGGAGGAACTTGATATTCCAAGTGATTTATCATCACTAAGGAGCGGAGTCCTAAGTAATTAAATATTCTTTTTGCGTCTGATAAAACACAATTAACAAAGTTAAAAATTCCGAACATGAAGTTTCAAGTTCAAAACCAGAATTTTATTTCACATAAAAGCACATATTTTCACAAAAAAATTATGTAAATACATATTTTCAGGATATCTGTTATAAACACATAAATCTTCGAGATTTTTTACTTAAATAATTTTTTACAAGAACTTTTAGTTATTTTAAAACTAAATAAATTATATCACTAACAAGTACGTTATTTTTTTAAGAATTATTGGTTCTTTCGTGTTTCTAATCGCTGTGTGATCTATTTTCGTAATAGTATCGCCTCAAGTTCTGATAACTGCTAGGCAGCATATCAATATTATTATTAGATGATAAATTAACATGGACAAGGAGGAGAGATCTTGTAACACAAAATTAGGAATGTTTATTGTTGCTGAAGATGATTTCATGCCACGCTTTGTTTGTGAAACACAACAGATAAGAGCTCGGTATGAACATTATTTAATTTAAACAAATCTCTCGCCTCTCGCTCATGTCTATCAAGTAAGGCAATATATCTTGTTGTGATTCCCTGTTATCCGGCTGCATCAATCGATATCCTTAAAGATATACTGAAAGATGGTTATTTAAAAAAACTATTTGGCTTTCCTATTAGCAAATTTAAGCTTTTTGTGTGACACCATAAAAAACTCGAAACATCCAAAAATCTGTTGTCTGAAACAGGGAGGTGCGTGCCGTGGAAATTAAACTAGACTCGCTACCAGGTTCAAAAGCACAATTACTAAGGGACAAATTCCAGAATGTGTTTGGGAAAAACAGTGGATATAAAAAAAATGTGTAAAGTTGCTCAAGTATTGGAGGATGTGCCTGTAGGTGAAATTGACGTTATTCAGAGATAATCGGTATGCATTCGTGATGGAGAATTTGGAGATTACCTTTGTTGTTCACTGCAATTCTCGGCCAACTACTAGCACTCAAGTGTGGCTGGTGAGTACCTAGTAACATTTTTTTTTGAAGCTAAGTAAGGTATTTTTGTCATATTTAATTTTTTTTTTTCATTTTTAGAAAATATATTTAAATTTTTAGCATATAAAAATCCGCTCCCTAATCATCACTGTTTCTCGTAATAAAAATTCCTATTATCATTAGTACAGGCTGTCCGACAAGTCCTGCATCATAAGCTAAATCATGAAATATGTTCAGTATGACCCCCACCGATTTCCAGACAAGCCTGGACGCGAAACTTTACATTAATTACAACGCGATGCAGTATGTCGACGGTGATTTCACGACACTTTTCCTCAATCCGCATATATTTATATAAGTTATACTTTTTAAGCTCCGTCGTGCATTGCGCAAGAAACGACCTGAAAAGAAGCTAATCCTGCAACACGATAACGCGCGGCCTCACATTCCTCGTGTCACCATGGAGAAAATCAGGACAGTTGGGTGTGAAACTCTTCCGTAGCCTCCCCACAGTCCCGACTTGGCAATCTTCGGTACTCTAAAGGATCAGCTGCGAGGCCAACGCTACGTCAATGTCTTCAGGTAGCTGGAACGAACTTCTACCGCAAGGAAATTTTCGAACTTACAGAACGGTGGGAAAAATGTGTGAAAAGAAATGGAGGCTATGTTGAAAAGTGGCAGAAATGTCTGTAGATTAAGATGATGTACTTGGTTTGTCTACAAAATAAAAATACAAATTTATAACAGTGGGTTACTCATGACTTTCAGTATGACTCTCGTAAAAGAAAAATGTTTGCGTGGTTTCATATTATAGCTCGACTAATTATTTTAATATTAATAATATTTATTAACTTTGTACACTTCTTGTCAACGCTTGTTTCTTTATTAACGAAGTGAATGGTTGTTTATCCTTTGAAAAGGTGGCAAAATTCAAATACCAAGAGCAACAGTAATTTAATATAAATGACACTCGAACAAATATGGGAACTGCTTGCTATTATTCGGTTGAAAAGTTTTTGTCATCTATTCTGCTTTCAAAAAAACTGAAAGTTAGAATTTATAAAACAGTTATATTACCGGTTGTTCTATGGTTGTGAAACTTGGACTCTCACTTTGAGAGAGGAAAAGAGGTTAAGGATGTTCGGTGCTTAGGAAAATATTTAGGGTTAGGAGGGATAAAGTTACAGGAAAATGGAGAAAGTTACATAACGCAGAACTGCACACATTATATTCTTCACCTGACATAATTAGGAACATTAAATCTAGATGTTTGAGGTGGGTAGGGTATGCAGCGCGTATGGGTGAATTCAGAAATGTATGTAGTGTGTTAGTTAGGAGATCCGACGGAAAAAGACTTTTGGGGAGGCCGAAACTTAGATGGGGAGATAATATTAAAATACATTTGAATTTGGTGTGATATGTTGGTAGGGACTGGATTAATGTTTCTCAGAATAGGAACTGTTGACGGGCTTATGTGAGAACGTTAATGTATAAGCTGCGTATTCCAGCTACCTAAAGACTGAAGTTAAAGACACGTTGGGTATATAGTACGCCGAACACAGGTAATGCAACGGATAAGGATATAAACAAACAGGTCGTCGCTGCGTGTTCGTGGAGTACAGTCAACTCCCGACATTCTGAAACTATACTAATAAACACATGCTTGAGCCGTGATGTTCATTGTCGTCGTGATTTTTTGCAGTGAATGATTTTATATTGCAAGAAATTCTTTCAATATCACATGATGTTATTGGTGCATGATCCAGTACAAGATATTCCTATTGTCTGACATTTTTTCGTGTTTCATTAGGATATATGTCATATGTCGCCCATCACTGAAAACCACTAATTTTTTATGTAGGCCTACTTTTCTAGAAATTTCCTGAAATGTAGTTTCATAAATTTATTAATTATTGGGATGTTGGCAATGAACATCATGGTATGCTACACAAATCCATGCTAAACTGTCGAGTTAATATCTTCATACTTTTCAGATTGTGATGCTACTGGTTCTTTTGATTACGTTCAACACACTTTCTGCGCCTTTTGGTATTATAGTGTGTTTTAGTGCACTGTTTTTTTAACATACGTTTATTTTACACAATTTATATGTAATGTTGTCTATATTGACAGTGGACATATACGTTCAAATATCCTCAACTATGCCCTGCAATATTACACGCTTGAGCGTCTTACCTAAGGCATTTTACTTCTGCAATGAACCTTCAATCACCAAAAAGATGTAGTTATTTAAATAATACGACTAGTAAGAGCAGTGATCGATAAGACTACTCACTATGACTGCGTCCCGGTTTTGACTTTCTAGAGCATACCTGCACAAACAGCGCTCAACGAGCTCGCGCGCTCTTTCCGAGCGGGAGAGCTGTGTTTACCGCTCGCAGAATCGGAGAGGAAGATACGTCAGAATGACATAGACCTGCTATAGGGGCATTCCATGTCAAATCAACACAAAAAAAGTGGACTTTTCAACCCGACCATCTCAGATTTTCATTAAATTTGGTGGGATGGTAAAGAACCTTAAGTTAAGTAATTATGTAAAATTTTAGCCCTCAATAATGCACGATATCCATACAGCAATTCTGCTAATACGAGAAAAAAATGTGAGAATGTCGCATACTATGTCAACAAAAATAATTCATACCTTCTCTTCTAATTGAGGTAGAATCTTAAACTTGGACTTATTTTAAAGCTAACGAATCATACTTTTCAATAAAAATAGGTTTGCATCGAAGTATCGAATTCTTTATTGAATGGTCACGTGACTCACATTTTAACATTGAATATCTAAAAATGCGAGGCACAAATTACTTCGCGAAAAATATATGTTATAGGGGTAAGAGCATTCTCCCCTTGGTGTAAGTTTCATTTTGGAAACGTTTAGGGAATATCAGTAAAAAAATATATCAATGTATTGGTTTGTAGCACTTAAACCCGTCTTGCACCAACACTGCATGCGCACGAGTTCGTACTTGTCTGATAAGCTGCGTCGTCGATCTGTCAGGCCGTCATGAGTGGCAGTTTATACAGTCTTCAATTTATACAAAACGTGCGATCTGTTTCAAGTGCATTGTCGTTAGTTTTCGTAGTATGTGGTAGTTTTGTGCGATGTAGTGGAGTCGCGTTTTAAGTTTTAGGCCTATGTTTGCTGCAATCCCTTCGAGAAATCAGGGCATTGTAATTAGAGGAAAAATTTAAGAAGTGTTATATCGTGGATGCTTAATGTACAAGGTACAAAAGGTGTGCGCTATGTGTCGCAAAGAAATAAAAATATAATATGATGCTATTACGCAGAATCCTCATAATGACTCTAGTAATGAAGAATACGTCGACTCTACAGCAAATGTAAGTTCATTAAATACAAGTCGTTTTGACGAAGGTGTGTTCCTTATTAAACAAGAAAGACTACAACAAGAGAAATATAAGAGACACAAATTTGAAAATATTGTAAAAGACAAAGTCTTCGACATTAAAGATGCCGAGGAACCAGGACCTTTCTGATTCTGAAATTTTGTCTCAGTTGCAGGAAAATTTTCAAAATTCAGGTAAAAGTGAGAAAATCACCATTTTAACACTACTACCTAAAAGCTGGAGCGTAAATAATATAAAAAAGAGTTTCTTTCAGTTTTCGAATACATAATACGGAAAGCCAAAGTCCTGGCAAAGGGAAAAGGAATTTTGTGTTTACCAAATCCGAAACCTGGAAAACCCTTGCTAGCGGTTGTTGCCGGTAAAGTTAAAGAATTCTGTTGTTCTGACGAGATAAGCAGAATGATGTCTGGTAAGAAATATTTGTTGTGATTAAAGAATCAGGGAGTAAATCACATGAGCAGAAATTAATTATATGCAGTGTTTAAAAATTCTAACCCTGACCAAGAAATTGTATTCTAGCTGGAGTTAGTGGACTATACTGTCTATATTTGTGTCCTTATCAGAATGTAAAACTTATGCCGGAAACAATTTATTAAAGTTTCAAGTCTACGTGGATTTCAAGAAAATTTTTCTTTATACCTTCCAATTTAACATTTCTTGGCTACTATGGGTGCAATCCTCCTCATATAAATTGCTTGTTCAGGAAATGTACAAGATGTCCTGAAACATTCAAAATAAGAGAGGGTTTAGAGAAATGTTTCGTGTAAAACTTCAGTGAATCAGTGACCTACAAGCAGTGGATGACGACTGACCGATCAACGCTTGAGACTATAATGAAACCCACAGACAAATTTTTCGACTGTCTCTTGGAGAAACTTGGTGATTTACTGACTCACTCATTTATATCATCTGATCAAAGTAAGTTTCTACGTGATATGAAATCATTAGAGTCATTCCTGCTTGTTGTGTTATGCGACTTCGCTGAAAACTATTATTTCGTAATCAAAGATGAAATTCAGTCATATCACAGGACTAATGTGCAAACAATCATTCATACTTTTGTAATATATTATAACGAATCGTCATCCGATACAGTCTCTATTAAAAATCTGGTAATAATTTCACACTGCCCGAAATAGGACACTACAGCTGTACATCTGTTTAAAAAATATCTACTGGAGTCATTAAAACAAACATCTGTAATTCACAACAAAAATTATGTATTTCTCCGATGGATTCTCTGCTCAGTATAAAAATAGGAAAAAATTTCCTGAACCTCACATTACATGAAGAAGATTTTGGATTTCCAACAGAATTGCATTATTTTTGCATATCGCATGGCAAAAGAGCATGCGACGTTGTAGGTGGGACACTTAAAAGGTTTGCAGCTTGTGCTAGTTTGCAGAGACCATCCGATAAACAAATAAATACACCTAGGGAATTGTACGACTGGACAAGAGATCATCTCCCATACATTAATACCGTTTATGTGACTGAAAAAGGCTATACTGAAGAGGAAAAAATGCTTGCTCTTCGGTTTGCAAAATCCACCGCAGTGCCTGGAACACAAGTTTCATACAGTCCTGCTGTTTAGGATGGGTATTATACTTGCTAAGCAGTTTCAAAATGCAGCTGAAACAACGCAGCATCCAGTCTGGAAAGATGATCAGGCTATTTCATTTCAGCAATGAAAGGTAACATTTCTTACAGAACTTCAGGTTTAACAAAATCCATGTGACAATAATTTGTTTCAGATAATAATTTAAAAAATTCGAATTATGTACTAAATGTTAAATTACATAGCGACATTCAAGAATATGATCAAATATAATTGAATACAACGAATGTGTGGGACATAATTATCGCGACTTATACGGTTAGCTTACGCTTGCAGTGACATAATAATTTTTATCTTTGTAACCTATGATGATTCCAAGTTGAAACTTATCAGTTCATTATATCACTAATTGAGGCGTACTATATATATTTTTTTCATTAAAATAGAACCCCCGCAGTTTTAAATATGAATATATGAAAATGGATTAACAATGTTTTTTTAGTGTAATTGAATACATGCAGAAAACAATATAAGCAATAAGAACTATCACATATTAAGAATGTATCACACAATTTTTGTAAATTTATCTGAAGACGTTGTTGAGATATATAATTTTAATTGAAGCGGCGTGCTTACAAAAATGTGATTTTTCTTCATGTTTGAAACGCCACTGACAGAAAACGAAAAGCACAGGACATATGAAACTCGGCAGTTTTAGTTAGCGCGGCAAGTCAAACAAACCCTCAAAATTTGAAAGAAATCTGAGTCGGTCGGGTTGAGCGCCTTGTTGATTTGATATGGAATGACCGTATAGATAGAGGAGATGGAAACGACCACTTAGCTATCTAGTGGAGTGCAGTGTGTATTCTCAGTAACTGTTTCACGTTGCTTACCTACTGCTACAGTATAGTATGAAGGAATCTAAAAGACGGAAAAGTAGTGATCAGGCAAATTCTTTCAATGTTGCATGGGAAAATGCTTATTTTTTCATAGCTGCTGGAGTAAATACTCAGTGCCTTATCTGCCACAACATTTTGAAAGGTAGAAAGAAACGTAACATAATGCGTCATTACGAGTCCAGACATAAAGATAATAAAGATATTAATCTTCAACAATTTAAATATCTCTCTTCAGGGAAAAGGCCAGCTCAGTGTTGATATGTTGAATAAATTACGTAAACTTACACTTTTTGTAAGTCAGTTTCGGGAAGGTAATATGGCTTACTTTCGAACGATAGAAACTGTTCGTGATGAAGCCATGTTAAACGATGATGTTCAAATATTAATTGAAATTCAAAATGAATTCAATTCTAGGTTTCAAGATCTTGTCTTAAAGTCCACACCTGTGGAGTAACGGTTAGCACGTCTAGCCGCGAAACCAGGTGGCCCGGGTTCGATTCCTGGGTCAAGTTACCTGGTTGAGGTTTTTCAGGGGTTTTCCCTCAACTCAGTATGAGCAAACGATGAGTAACTTTCGGTGTTGGACCCCGGACTCATTTCACCGGCATTATCACCTTCTTCTCATTCAGACGCTAAATAACATAAGCTATTGATAAAGCGTCGTAAAATAACCTTGTCTTAATTGGAAAGAATTTTAAAGTTATCATAATAAATTCTTAAACACAGTTGAAACAATGCCATATAAGTTACAGGTGGGCCTGGTTGGCGCAGTTGATATAGCGCTGGACTTCTATGCCCGAGGTTGCGGGTTCGATTCCAGGCCAGGTCGATTGCATTTAAGTGTGCTCATATAACCTCGGCAGTTGCGAGCGTCGTTAAATAAAACATAACATTTAACGATTTACAGCTCGGACTTATTGATCTTCAATGTGCCCTAAGGGCTAAAGATCGTTTAAATAATACTACTAGCCTGGTTGAGTTTTACAAGACTAAACATTAGCAATAATATCCACGACTACACAGGCTGGCTGTGAAAATGATAGCTATGTTTGGCTCAACATTCATATTTGTGAGCAACTGTTTTCTAAAATCAACTTTAATAAAGGCAGACATCGAACATCTGTAACTGATGTTTCATTACGATCAGTAGGCTACTGTTCCTTTCAGCTGCCAACAGCATAAAACCTCGTTTTCATGTACTGATAAATAAAAATATAACAAAATGATATTGTAAAATTTCTATTATTTCTGTAAAATAAATATTTCTGTATTAATTAATAAGTCCAAGATAGTTTTGCAAACACTGAACGGGAATTCATTTCATAAACACTCGTACTAGTACTTCCCTTTTGCGTACATTTTGTACGAGATCACCCCTTCTTCCAGTCCATCCTATACAGAGCGCAGCTAATATCTGCATTCCGCTCATGAGCTGTGAGCCGGCTCGGAGAGCGGAAATCTTGTGCAGGCCTGTTCTAGAGAAAGAGGGCAGAGGATGCGTAACTATTTTGTATACGAACGTACCTGTACCTGCGCTGTGACGTCACATATACTTCGAATCAAGCAACCTCATTCCAACTTATAGGTAGCTGGAAAACGAAGCCTAGTAATGTACGTCTGGGTTACTTAAAATCCATTTGTAAGTAAGTCTGTTGTTCTAATTACTAAATGACTGATAAAAGAATTGAATTGAAAAACTGAATACTACAGATGAACAGATGACGATATTGCTATTCTGGCAGTCAGTGATGTAGGCTATTTCTGGATAGTTAGTAGCAATATTAACGTTTCTTTCTCCGCAGAGTTATAAATAGCTTTCACTCTGCGTAAGCTATTCTGGTACATAAATGGAACTGCATATTAAGTGAACTGTAAATAGAACACAAAAGACTACGATTGAATTAATATGTGCTCAAACAGCAGAGTGTGATGTACGCACGCTGCTCAGACATGTCAATATCCCTCCCCCGCATACATACACAAAGTTAGTTGGCCGCTCTCGTAAAATCAATGCCAGTGACGTCATTGCCCTGGTTGGCTGGCTTCCTTAATGCTTAGGGCACCCCCACTACACCACGGCGGAGCAATAGTGATCGGGTCAGAACCCCGACAAGAAGAAGAAGAAATCCCTCCCCTACCCAAAGAATCGATAGGAGGCTCCGTTATTCTAAAGAACTACAGGAATCAAACTGGCTAATTCAAAATTCCGAGTATTTGCACTGAGATAACATTTTACGGACCTTGCTCGGCGTTGAACATGTTTAACACTTCAATAGCTGCGCCTTCAACTTGTTATGACGTCATACACTTGCAGCACAATATATGTGTGCTTGTCCTACGTCAGAGGATTGTAGGGTTCTAGTGTCAGGGGCGGAAATGTCCTCAGTTCTTTGATACGCTACTTGGTATGTTCGAGAGACTACATTTCAATGGCTTAAGCGCTATGTGCTAATCTTCCATCCAGACGTCCCGGGTCCGATCTCGGGCTAGGTCGTGATGGAATTTGTGGTGCATAAAGCAGATGTTGCTGCGCGTTTTTCTCGGGATATTCCCGTTTTCCTCTTCATTCAATCAACACCTCCACATTCAAGGCCAGGTCTTTCACTGAAAACCCAGCATTTTCCAATCTTCCTATTTTCCGCGTTCCTTTTAATCTCTTCATATGATCAATATATCTTAATGTTGTCTATCATCTGGCATATTCTTCTGCCACGAACTTTTCTTCCGTTCATTATTTCTTCCAGTACATCACCTGGAAACAATAGGTTGGCTTAAACTAGATAAGAAAAGAAATTTACATTCACTTCTCCTTCTCTTCGAAATCTTGAACTCTTCTACTCCTTCGTACCTGTCGTCTCGCTTCACTTACCTTTCTTCCCACCATAATCTGAACACACGCTCTCGCCATGAAACAATACTAACAATACCATCCCATCGCACCTCCTCATACTCATCCTCTTTCACAATAGCCCTGCCAAGACTCTGGAATTCGTTACCTGCTAGCATCAGGGACTGTCGAAATAAAACTGAATTCAAACGCAAACTTACTAGGCACTTGGTCAGTAATTGAGACTCGTTCAAACATGATTTCTTGTAAATAGTTCTCTTAATCTATCACAAAATAGTTCAATATCCGGTAATTTCATCACTATAGAATTTTGTTATTGTAGGTTTAACTTGTAATTCAGTAAATATAAAAATATTCTTTGTTCTTAACTTCTATGATAAAATGTCTACCTTTCATTAATCAAGTAATCTTGTCGTACTTTAATTTTTATTGTAATTGTAATTGTAAATTTAATATTAATTGTAATTTTATTGTTCATATCATAATTGTAATCCCCTGGTAGAGGGGCAGAGAAGGCCTGACAGCCTTATCTCTACCAGGTTAAATAAATAAATACTAATACTAAATACATCCAGTAACACTGGTCAACAGTCACTTTGCGTCAGACATAAGAATAACAAATTCTTACTCATTTCGACCTCCTGAATTCAAAAATAACAAGCAAAATGTTCCATCAGTTCGGGTTTTCGAGATGCACAATATAATTAATTTTCTGTGCATTTTTATTTAAAAAAATCAATGTATTTCGTGTGTAACTATTTTGTTTTACAAAATATGTGACGACCCATTATGTGAAAACAATATTAGTGTAAGTAGGCCACCATGTTAGAAGCACTTGTAGAAATGAAAATTATCTTATTACCCTTTCACGAGCCTATTTGAAGGGGGTGAAACAGGTTCGCGGTATGAATTCGCTTGAGTTTACCTGCTTTTACTGGAGATATGCATTTCTTTCACTGTGAGCTTTGATTACACTACTGTAGTTTATATTTTACAATAGATCACCCTGTCAGAACCACTTCTAGAAGCGGAAATAGTTTTTTTGCCCATTTCGGTTCCATTTGGAGGGGGAGAAACAGGTTCGCCATATGAAATCGCTTCAGTTTACCAGGAGATTTCCGTGCTGTTAGTATTCTATGTAAGACGTGTATTTTTTAAGTGTACTTTAATGATAATATTCAAAGTACGAATGGTTTATATGTGAAGATTTTAATATTGTAGCATTGCTTCTTAGAATGCAATTAGGCTACACACAATTTTGCTGCTTTCTGTGCGAATAGGACAGTCGCGCTCGAGATAAGCATTATAAAATAGAACGACAGTCACTAGAACCAGGGTTCAAAAATATTATATATCAACCCCTTGTATCTCAAAGTAAAGTAATTTTACCCCCTTTACACATTAAGTTAGAGTTAATGAAGAATTTTGTTGAAGGTATGAATCATGAAACTGAAGCATTTAAACATATCCAGGAAAAATGTCCTGCTATAAGTGACTCAAAAATAAAAGAGGGAGTTTTGAATGGACCACAAATCAGAGAACTAATGAAGGAAAATCACTTTGAATCTTTGTTCAAAGGAAATGAGAGAGTCGCCTGGACTGCATTCAAGGAGATTATATTAAATTTTCTGGGTAACCTTATAAGTGAGAACTATGAAGAACTAGTGCTAAATTTACAGTTGGCGTATGAAACTATGGGTTGGAACTTTCTTCACTTTCTTCTTGACTTTTTCCCCGAGAACTGTGACGATTTCAGTGATGCGCAGAGTGAGCGCTTTCATAAAGAAATTCAACTGTGGAAAAAAAGATACCAAGGATAGTGGAGTATCAATATGCTAGCAGACTATTGTTCGACTTCAGCTAGTAATGTATCTGTAGCCCAGTATAAAAGAAAATGCAGGAAAAGAAAGCTGTAATTTTCTGAACAGTGAATATTTAACCTTATTGTAATTATATAAATCAGTATTTTGAATAGATGTAAATTCGAAAATTTCTCAAAAGCTGTAACCAACAAATGTTTCTTTATTGTCATATTCGTATTCAGGAGCCTCAAATTGTATGGAAAACATGTATCACATGCCCAGCGCAAAAAAAGAAGTTAAAATTTGTTGCGCGGTGTAATTGAGGATAATGTGATGGCTTCAGTGCTCTTTAATATTTAGCATAGGTCGAATGATGCGCTGCATTGAAGTTGTACACCACTAACGCTAAACTTAAACGATGAATGACATTAAGGTCCGTAACACAGAAATAGGAAAGAGATGATTCTAAGAACATGTCTTTTTATGTCATTATTGAGATTTGCAATTTACAGTTGTACATTTGGAGGTACAACATCAAGTTCCAAGGAGAATGGTTCCTTCAATAGCATTTTTTTCTCTGAAATCATTCCGGGCAGTTTAAAATGGATGGACGGACCGCGGGTTCAAAACCCTTGCAGTACAGTAATGTAAACAGTTAAAAAAACCACCCCCTTTGGTCTGATTACCTGGTTGGGTTTTTACCGAAGTTTTCCACAACCATAAGGCAAATGCCCGGTAATCTTTTGGCTAATCCTCGGGCCTCACATCATCTCACTTCAGCTGCCCAAAATATTGTAAAAAAATTATAGAAAATTACAAAATTGTAAAACATTGTAAAAATTGTAAGAATTTGTAAAAATTGTAATATTGTAAAACTTTGACTTGTTCCACATCTTAAAGCTTTACTGCTCATGTAAGATGTCTGGAATATAATAAATGAATTGAAAATGAAATGAAAACGTATAAATTCAATGACAATGAGACAGCTGGAGGTTATTAAAATTCATTCCACGTTCTGGTTATGACAGCTTGTTATTTTGTGGTCGTACTATCAACAAACTGTTTTACTGATGCTAAACTTTGAGGAATCGCCATTGCGAGGAACGAGAAAACTTGTTGGTTTCCATATCGGTGGAACAAACTCGGACTCCAGTGTGTCACGTACAGCTCTTACGATGTGACCCTACTGCAGGGTCTATCACGCCAAGTTCACATCATACAACGTACTGCTCAAACGCGTGGCTCATGTTCGATCAAGCCAATATACTTCTCATCCCGCTTTAACGAAGACCCTTATCCGAGAAGAGGCTCTTCTTAATTGAGTTATTTGTATCGCCATGAAAGAAATCTCGTGTAGATCTTTCTTAGAATTATTATGATCCACTTACGATGGACTCATTACGTGCTGAGATTAAATGGTTCTATTATAATTAAAGGAAGAAATGTTCGCTATATTTTTAGACTCATGCCGACTAATTGATAGCAGAATTACTTTCTTCTTCTACCTCAGGGCTGGGCACGTTACGTTATTCTGAGAAATGAGCGCTGTTTACTTTAAAGAGCAATTCTTCAGAGCACTGTGACGTATGTTTACTGTACGTCACTCACTGTCAGTACAGTGGTTGATTGCAATAGGATGGCGAACTCTGAAGATGTACCCACCTGAGAAAAACTGTATGCGAGACAAAATTCTAAATCATATTTTAAGGTTGAACATGGCTAATTCATTTGTTCCAAACATTGAATGGTTTCTGCAAATGTAACAACCTCGTATGTCTCGGAAAACAACCACATAGTTATTTTAGTTGTTGAGTTTCAAACAGTTTGTTTCAATAGAAAATATTTATTGATTTCAGATTGCAATAGTTTATTCATGCAAAAGAAAAGAGAGTGTTTATTATTAATTTTCTTGTTGTGTTTCTGATCGTAATCCTTTATTATATACTATACTAGCCGTACCCGTGCGCTCCGCTGCACCCGTTAGAAATAAATATAAAGTAATTACATAATTAAAATAGGACGTTTGATCCAGGGAACATTCGTGTTTGATAAAGGATAAATCGTTTAATATGTTACTTAATTTAAATTGCATCCAAATAATTAAAATGCGATCATTTTGGTCCAGAGACACTCATTTGGTGCAATGACAATTCCTTTAAACTGTTTCTTAATTTTTATTACATGCAACCATAGTTTAATGAAGATTGACATCATTTAGATTTAATGTGTATATTTTATTTTACTTGTTATAGGTTTCCATTGAATTATGGTAATAACTTAATTTTAACCCTTGTTTTCTACGTATTCAGTAAATGGCGCTTGGCCCACTATGGTTGTGAACCCTTCAAATAACTTAAATTATATTATAAATTTACATATTGTATTATATTATATTATATTATATTATATTATATTATATTATATTATATTATATTATATTATATTATATTATATCAGAAGTTACTGTAATAACATTATAGCATTATGTCCATCTAGAGAAACTACACTTTCCAAAGGTGAAATAATAATGAATTATACAAATCGGTTGATTTAGCTTCCGATATTACTTCATACAAACACAGAAACATTCTCTGTAGGCTATCTTTCATAGCTTTCGATTGTTGCTGTCCAAGGCCCCTTATAGACGAAGTCATTTGTTTTTTAATTCATTACAAGGCCTTAGATGGCAGTTATTTTAATTTTAAAACTCATTTATCTCATTAAATATCAGTCCTATCAAACTTTTTCAAGGAATAAAACTTATCGCAAATTATTTTTAAAGGAACTTTTGTTATGTAACATTTATCACAAAAATCAATAATAAGCGAGATATTCAGACCCTCTTATAACCCCCCTTTTAATGTATTTTGAATGCCATATAGCCTAAAATCTAAGTTACAACGAACTTAATTTATATTCCAATTTTCATCGAAATCCGTTCAGCCATTATCGCGTGCTAAGGTAACAAACATACAAACAGACAGACATACGAACAAAAATTTCAAAAAAGCGATTTTCTGTTTCAGGGTGGTTAATTGTATATGTTAGGACCAATTATTTTTGGAAAATCGAAAATTACCAGAAAAATTTCGGCTCAGGATTTATTATTAGTATAGATGTTCATATTATTGATACCATTATGTAATTATTAAAGCACTGTGCATATAGATTGTGTAAATACGCCAAATGATTTGTGTGTGTGCATAGATCAAAGTTTATTTCATTAAATTAATAAGAGCGTTATAAAGTCTGGATTGATATTATGTACTATTATGTACTGACAGACTGAATGACTAGAACAACCGTGGCACTTGTTATATTAATGCAGGGAAGGTAGCTGTAATGTGAGTCCGCCACTGCGTGAGCGTTCTGCTCTGGCTTGGAATTGAAGTGCCTTGCGGAGCGAGAGCAGCTCCGGCCGGCTACACGGAGCCGCTCTCATGCCCGGCGCTGTTATACTTTCTTCTCTTCAAACTTACCTCCTCCCAGCATCTAAATCGTTTTTTGTTTATCAATTCTTTCTTAAATACTTTACATCCTTCTTTCTATTTCATCCTTTGCAATGTCATTCATTTTTCCCTCATTTTCTCTTCTTCGACGTGTTTTCTCTTCTTCTCGGCTTATTCTTTACACTTCCTTTGCCTTTATACAGTATCCTGGATTACCTCATTTTCCCGTTTTCTTTTCTTCTTACCATCCTCCTTTCCACTTTTCCTCTCTTCCATGTTGTACATTTTCTTCAACTTTCCTCCTTCTTGCTCATATACTCTTTTCCTTCTAACCTTTATCTTCTGAACCTACAAGTTTTTCTTCAAGTTTTTCCCCTTCTTCTCTTCGACCATCTTCCCATTGTTCTTTTTTTTATTTCTTATATCTTTCTTGTTTCCTCATTTCTTCTTCACCTCATTCTTTTTCGTCGTTCTCCTTTATGGGTATATGTACGTGAACGACCACAAATATTATCAGAAAATGCAGGCTCTAAATTTCTAAAATTTTATAAGGAAATGAACTCGCAATTGGACAAAAATTGAGGGGCTGGGTGCAAGAAGTTCATATTAGAGAATGTGCCCTTTTTGAGTAAAACGCTGTATTGTGTTCTCTTATCTGTTATGCATATGATCACCAAATTGTAGTTCAATACTGTGATCATAGAGGTAAGGAGTACCCAAAATGTAAAGGCGTGCATAGTTCACATTATTACGGTTTGAATTTTCAACACAAATTTTCTCAAAACTTTCATTTGAGAGAAGTGCCTTTCTTGCACCCAACCCTCAATTACAAGGTATTACAACAAGACTTATTAGAACTTAAATATCTGATAAAAGTATAAAAAAGGTTACTAATAATATTTTTTTGAATTCACTTTTTACTTTAAATTAAATTTTCCAAAATTTGGAAATTTTACACATATTATTTCATAACTCCACAACCATTAGAGATAGAATTCTGAAATTGTGTACACTGATTTAACGTGCACTTATGCAAAAGGTAGACTACAATAATGCCCATTTCTTTGAAAATAGAAAAATTAGGTTACAAAACATTACGTAAATTTTAATATATTTTATATAGGACAAATAAAAAATTAATTGCATTAAAATAAACTACTCTACATGTCTGAGCCTCTGAGACCAGTCTTTTTCAGAAATAACTGTTTATTACATGCAGGAATAAAACTAAAGATATCAGAAAGACCTTAATAATGTCATGGTTATCAAATGATGTAACTGCAGAATTTTTTTATACTGTAATTTGATAAAATTAGTTTGAAAATTATTATTAGTAACTTTTTTATACTTTTATCAGATATTTAAGTTCTAATAAGTCTTGTTGTGGTACCTTGTAATTTTTGTCCAAATTGTGAGTTCATTTTCTTATAAAATTTTAGAAATTTAAAGCCTGCATTTTCTGATAATATTTGTACATATACCCTTATACAGGGACATCATTTTATTTTTACTAACATTTCTAATATTAACCTGGCTATACCTTTGGATCAACGGTTGCAATCCCCTTCCACGACTGGAGTTCGATGATACTGGCGTAATAAACAAACAAATCACTTTACTAGGTATAGGATGGAAGAAAAGTAGTTCATCCATTTACGTAAAGTAGGAAATATCACGCTTTTGAGTTTGATAATTTTCATTAGGTTTTTGTTTAATCAAAATACAGTACAGTATTAACAATGAGTGCTTTTACTCACGAACTGAGCTGTCCATGCAGACGTATTCATTATGCAGTGTAATACTGTCTACAGCACATTAGCGTACATTATAGAGAATGAAGTTAAATTGAAAAATAATCATAATATGGATATTTAAACACATTTTTACAAATAGTGGCCATTCATTTCGCTACAGGCTTCAGTTCTAATGTGTGTAATTCCAGTTAGCAGTTTCGTCCTTCGTACTAGTAACTCATGGTGAAATAATTCTGTATCTACTCTATAAAATAGTACTTTACGTACTGTAAATTCAATCTTCACTTCTACCCGATCCGAAAAGATAAAATTACTCAGACATGCTATCTACTGTCCGTCCAAGTGGTTATATCGCAGGATCGTAGAAAGGGGGGAAATCACGTGACAGTTAATTACTTAACGAGGCCCTTTTATTTAAGTTATTTTAAACAGTTTTATGAGTATAACATTACGTAGACGTTCAATTCCTAACAGAAATTAATGTTCTCAGAAAAGAACTAAGACAGCCCAGCCACTTGCCTTTACAGAGAGGCGAATAGAAGCAGGTGGGAAAACCGGAATGCGACGTAGGCAAATGGACGACAGTACCTGTGCGAAAATGATGCAATATTGAAAGCTCTTTCGTCACTGGAAAACGCGAACATATTTTTGGAACGTACTGTTTACTATGACCGTAAGCTACTATGACTGTATATGCGGTCTTAGATCTGTGTGGAGGACGGTTTAACTTCATTAGTAGAAGGGGTGGGAGTGAAGTACATTCAAAAACTTAGGTACAATAAAAATTGAAGTAAAAATAAAGTGATGTCCCTGTATTATCTTTCACTGTATTAGTCTTGCCCTTTTTTGCTCGTGAGTGCACGCACTGCTTCGTAAGAGCAGCTGAGTTGATCACGACTGTTCTGGATGAAATTGGAACCCGCGGGTTTGGACTCCCTGCAACATGAAAATTGTCGTTCCATTGCAGAGTAGTTAGAAAATAAAATACTCGACTGATGTTAATAAGATTATACATTACTTTCTTGACAGTCGTTCAATGAAGTCAGCAAATACATTCTGTCAGACGTCTCTGTGTTTGGACGTTCCATTTCAGTTGCAGAAGTGTCTGTACGACGTATTCTATTGATATGCAATTATGCAGTGAGTGGCTGTCATTTCATATCGGTCGACGGACGTGCGGAAGTTTGCCTCTTGAGTCGCAAAAGCCATCTGGTTCTCATTTTGCCAGTCCAAACATTGTGAAGTAAAAACTGGACAGCTCTCGGTTTACATTCTACATGTACATAATTATGTACACATACGGAATTAAAATTTGGAGCGAGTCTTGATGGGAGTCCACCTGTATGTAGGCAACAATTTCCCAAGTCTGTTTACAAGTAGCATATATACAAGGAGGGTTCTTGATTACTGCACATGCGCAGTGTGTTGTAAGCGATACTTCTGCAATAAGATAGCTCCAAATTTTATTTCCGTGTATGTACTGATTACTAAGCATTTAACACACTGTTCTGGTGAAATTAGATAATAATAATAATAATAATAATAATAATAATAAATTTATTTATTTATTTATTTATTTATTTATTTATTTAATCTGCAAGAGTTAAGGCCAGTAGGCCTTCTCTTCCGCCCAGCCAGATTCTAATTCTGATTGAATACAATTGGTTACATAATTAGTGCATTTATATCTAGACCATAAAAAAACATGAAACTAAATAATGAAAGTTTGATAAGTAATGTTAGTGAGACAATAATAAACACTGGTAAGAAATGATGATGATAATAATAATAATAATAATAATAATAATAATAATAATAATAATAATAATAATAATAATAATATTAATGAGATAATTTAAATATTTATTCTGTGATATATATAACCATTAGACGTTGAGAAACCTGAAACACCTATTATTAACAAGAGTTGTTAGAAAAATATTTCGTTAGTCTATTCGTAAACTGGTCTGATGTCTAACAGTCCTTGACATTACTCGGTAGAGAATTCCAAAGTCTAGGAACAGCCACAGTGAAAGAAGATGAATATGAGGATGTTCGGTGGGAGGGAATGGATAATATTGACGAGTGTTGTGATCGTGTGTCCAGATTATGGTGGGTGGATAAATTTTGAAAACGAGACGCAAGATAGACAGGAGTGGAGAAATGCAATATGTGAAAGAGGAGGGAAAGACAGTGAATTTTCCTACGATCTTCTAGACGGAGCCAGGACAACATTTCGAGGGATGGTGTTACGTGATCAGCCTGGCGAATATTGTAGAATGTAGACGAAACGGACGCACATATTATGAACACGTCTCTGCGCCAAAGTAACGCTTAGGTCAGTAAACAGAATATCACAGTATGTGATAGGAACTGCCAGAAATTTAATTACCGGTACTTCAAATTTCAAAACATTTTCTGAAGAAAATATTCTTTGCATCTCGTTTCTGATTTCTTGAGACTATTAATTACCAGTGATATTTACGGAGCGTAATTTTTTGTAATAGGGATGCGCGTAAAATTTTTTACAATTACTTTCTTTGTTACATTTCCCATACTAAAGGAAAACAAACTCGATAAATAACGAGAAATTGGGTCCGTTGTGCGAAATATGTCAATAACCACGAAATATACTTCCTATATAGCAAAAACTACAAAATATGCACGAAAATTACATTCAGTATTGTAAAAAAAAACACGCTTGTGAGTTTTTTTTTCAGTAAATTTGTCAATTGCTTTATAACACTAATACTTCTGTATTTTCGCTATGCCACTCCTGGTCCAAAACATTTTTGTTGTTGATATTGAGTTCATATAGGTTTTCTTGAGAGTTATTTATAATTTGCTAATTTTATATATGTCTAGTACCAAACCCAAGTCCTCGTTAATAATATGTATAATCTCTTATTAAGCGAGTTAAGTATTAGGCTATATTGCAACAAATCTTTTGTCACTCATTCATTCATTCATAGTATTCTGTCCGAGGAAAGGACTTTCGCTGCAAAGCCAGTATTCTCCAGTCTTTCATATTTTCTGCCTTCCTCTTTGTCTCCTCATATGATCCACATATCTTAATGTCGTCTATCATCTGATATCTCCTTCTGCACCGAATTCTCCTCCCGTTCACTATTTCTTCCAGTGCATCCTTCAGAAGGCAGTTTCTTCTCAATCAATAACCAGCCAATTCGTTTTACTCTTCTTGATCAGTTTCAGCATAATTCTTTCTTTCGATCTACCACAGTAGCAGTTTCAGTCCACTAACTCAGGTGAATTCTACAATATTACATTTGTATACTTCTCGTATTTATTAACTTAGGATTTCAATGATAAAAATAATGATGACAATCAAGGTAATTCCTATTTTGTCATTATTTCATCATTTTCTTGGGGTCTTGAATAGTACGTATTTTCAGATCTGTTATTTCTTATATTCCTGTATATATATCACATAATTATCTACAATTTTTGCACTTTTTAATGCATAAATATTAAAGCCTTAAACATAATTTTCCTTTCTTAACCGCACAATAATAGACTGCAACAGTTTACCTGAGGCAATCTTTCAGGGTGGTCCTCTCAAAATAAATACATTTAAGGAAAGGTTGAGAAGATTAGACTGAAAATGTAATTGTAGGTGCAGTGTAATTATCTAAGTTGTGTCATGTAACTAATTAAGTTGATATGTAATTAATTAAGATAGGTAATTAAGTTGATATGTAAATAAATTAAGGTGATATGTAATTAATTGAGATGATATGTAATTTAGTTGATATGTAATTAATTAAGATGATATGTAATTTAGTTGATATGTAATTAATTTAGTTGATATGTAATTAATTAAGTTGATATGTAATTAATTGAGATGATATATATTTAGTTGATATGTAATTAAGTTGATATGTAATTAATTGAGATGATATGTAATTTAGTTGATATGTAATTAATTAAGTTGGTATGTAATTAATTAAGATATGTAATTTAGTTTATATGTAATTAATTAAGTTGGTATGTAATTAATTAAGATATGTAATTTAATTTATATGTAATTAATTAAGGTGATATGTAATTACTTAAATTGGTAATAGTTGGGTGAAATAGAAGTACTTATAAGTTAGGTTTACTTTTGCTTATTGTAGGCGTTATTATAGCATAGTTTTTATTTATTGTCATAGGTTTATTGCTTCTATTTATTTATAGTTCGAAGTAAATTTACGTTTATTTTATTTTTTATTGCTGTAATATTATATTATTGTAATGGTATCATTGTATATTATATATCACTGCCACCGGGTGTATACCTAATTGTAGTGTTAATAAATACTTACTACATAACATAATACATTGGACAACTTATTCCACGAAATACTCAACGAAATAGTAGCAGGTTTAACATCGAAACCATCCACTTTATTTCACCGTAGAATACGATTCCTAGTGATGTTGTATAGATCCCATTGCCTTCCGTAATAAGGTTCCTGGAATAAGTGATTCACTTGCTCTACTGTACGTAACAGAACTGCTTACAGATGGCAGAATATATGCAGTACCGGTAACTCTATAGTTTCTTTTGTTCACAAAATATTTAGTTTCTTTAATCAGTTGAAATGAGGCCAAGTAGCTTGTTCCGCTTTCTTGCCATATTCTTTTCCATGTGCCTGGAAAGTTAGAATTTGTTTTAGCAATCTTGAATTTTACATTTTATTAATGTATTTACTCTATGTTGTTCTGTAATTTTGAAAACGTTCTAACATGAGAGTAACTTTTAAGTGGTTTAGTCTCAATACACTTACTTTTCTATCCCATAACGTATATCCTGCAGTTTTTCTCATGAAGCGCATTTCTTCTCCTTGAAATCTTTTTAAAATCTACTGTTTGAGAGACCATGTTCCACTTCCAAATAAAATAATTTGTTTCGGTAGTATATAATAGAGCTTTTTTTAGATTTAAAAGTAGTATTATTTATCAATGCTGTTGTCTATAAAAATTTTGATATTTTTTTCTATCGCGTCTTTTTCATCTTTATAATTAAAGTGCAATCCAGATATTTAGTGGTATTTACTAGTTCTGAAATGCTATTATAATTACGGTTTTGCTACGAACGGAGTATTCATCTTCAAATGCCATGTTTATAATTTTGAAATGAATATACCAATACCTTATATTATTCAAAGTTTTAATTGGTTTCTCTAGATAATTTTCTGATGTTCCTATTAACATTTGGTCGTCGCAAAAAGTAATGTGTTCAATGTAGGTCTTTAATTAAGATTTTGTATTCCATAGTTAATGTTTGCCTTCAACTCTTTTGTAATTTCATTCATATAAACTTTGAAAAGTAATGGTGAACGTGTACAACATTGCCGTAGGCTACTTCTCTTGTAATTAATTTTCATTTACATACGCATATTTTATCCTCATTCTTTACTGAATATGTTTTATCACGTGTATATGTCTGTTAATACACAAAGTGAAGTTATTAAATATTTATTCATGTAGGTTGTAGCATAATAAGTCTGTTTCTTGATGTGATTAGGGTTGCCAACTATTTTTGAAGTAAACATGCCGGAAGGCCTTTTAAGGTAATGATTAAACATGACAAAAAATATAGCACTTCATTTCTTTTGTACATTTTCATAAAACGAATAAAATTATATGTACTACTGGAAGCAATTTCTACAGTACACTACCTTGTGTGGAAGTTCTGAAATGTATGCAGAAACAATAGCGAGAGAAGAATAAATGGAATAGTGATGATGCTTTTTCAAGACGAAAATAATTACATTGAACTTGTTATTAGAGCTTTCGCACCCTCCTCATCCGCTAAACAGCTAACACTATGTTGATATCAGTAGTAACGTATTTGATGATGTATGTTCACGTTAGTGAAACTTGGGGAAAAAATCGTAAGGAATCGATGCTCATACGCCTTTAACATAAGGTCTGTTATACGATATTTCTCTCTCCTTTAACATTTACCATGTCATAGCTTCTATGATCGTTATTTAATCGCGCTGTAATTTTTTTTAATTGATAACTCAATGTCTAAGGGAAGAATAGAAAAAAATTCTAAATGAAAATCTTTTTCAAAAGTGAGAAAAAAATACAAAACTTCTATGTGATCTTTTCAGAATATACATTTACACCTTCAAAAGTAAGTAAGCGACAAACTTTTTTATTTTTCACTTTAGATGGAGGTCAAAGCGAGAGAAATATTGAGAAACAATGCAATTTGCTTTTAAAAGTGGTCGCTACTCAAAACCTTTACTAGTTTCCGAGGTATGGCGAGTTAAACAAGGGAGCGTTTTCGTTTGGCGGAGTAGTCGGGACTAAACCTTTTGTCTGTTGCAATGTCAACGAAAAATTCTTTTATTAGCTTTCTTGTACTTCGGCCTGAATAATTTATCCATGTTAAGCTTTTCTACGTACATGAATGTCATCCACAGTTATAAATCTCAAACGAGATACATATTTTAACACAGAATTAGGTCTACGGCAAACTCCGTTCACTTCTACGTTACTCGTCTACAGATAGCGGATCCGCTAATGAAAAACGTGAGGTGAATGGCTCTGATTGGCTCTTTCATCTATGACGTCAACATAGCGGACCAGGAGGGTGTGAAAACTATTAATCCGAATTAAAATTGCCTGAAAACTACTTTGACATATTTATAGTGCATCATTCAGCACAAAAGATATGTTCCCCAATTTTGGTGGGAAAAACGGATGATTTCTAACAGAGACTAGCATCTTGTTGCTATGATTGAAATAATATAGCAACAACAGACAAAATAAAATCGTTATTTAATCGTGCTGTAATTTTTTAATTGATAACTCATTGTCTAAGGGAAGAACAGAAAAAAAATTCTAAATTAAAATCTTTTTCAAAAGTGAGAAAAAATACAAAACTTCTATGTGATCTTTTCAGAATATACATTTACACCTTCAAAAGTAAGTAAGCGACAGCTTTTTTTATTTTTCACTTTAGATGGAGGTCAAAGCGAGAGAAATGTTAAGAAACAATGAAATTTACTTTTAAAAGTAGTCGCTACTCAAAACCTTTACTAGTTTCCGAGATATGACGAGTTAAACAAGGGAGCGCTTTCACTTGGCGGAGTACTCGGGACTGAACCTTTTGTCTGTTGCAATGTCAACGAAAAATTATTTTATTAGCTTTCTTGTACTTCAGCCTGAATAATTTATCCATGTTAAACTTTTCTACGTACATGAATGTCATCCACAGTTATAAATCTCAAACGAGATACATATTTTAACACAGAATTAGGTCTACGGTAAACTCCGTTCACTTCTACGTTACTAGTCTACAGATAGCGGATCCGCTAATGAAAAACGTGAGGTGAATGGCTCTGATTGGCTCTTTCATATATGACGTCAGCATAGCGTTAACCGTTTAGCGGACCAGGAGGGTGCGAAAACTATCTAATAACATCATCATATTCCATCATTAGGCTATTGTTGGCCTGTTTCGGTTCCAACTATACAGGATCCAATAGACGTTTCTGTGGATGTCCAGGTCGTCGTCGTCCTTGAGGGTGGTATTTTAGCATTTCTTGGGGTGTCCGGCCAGCTTCCATACGAGAAATGTTTTCAAGCCATCTATTTCTGTATTTTGTAATTTTTTCTTCTAATGGTTGCATGTTGAGTTCCTGCAGTATATCCTCGTTCCTCTTGAGGTCCAGAAGTGTGTATCCTGCAGTTCGTCGCAGATATTTCATTTCAGCTGCTCTTAATCTGCTGATAACTCTTTGTTTCAGAACCCAAATTTCGCTTCCATAGAGGAGAGTTGGTATAGCTTTATTCTGGAATGTTTCTGTACTAAACTTGGTTTTAGGGTACGGTTTAGCAGTCCTAATATTTGTAAAAATTTGTAAATTTTTTTGCTTACATCATTCTCTCCTTCGTATGATAAGTTATATTACATCCAAAGTATGAAAAGGAATTTATCTGTTCTAAAATCACATTTTCAACAACAATTTTGCTTCGGATTGGGTTTGTACCTTCAAATGCCATTACTTTGTTTTTTTTTTCTGGTGAAATCTTCATGCCGTGTTCTTCTATGATTTTATTTAGTTTAAATATACCCATCTGTAAATTGTTTTCGGAGTTTGCAACTAATACTTGGTCGTCCGCGAAAAGAACTGTGTTTAGTCTTAAGAAATTTGAAAACTATCTAATATCCGAAATAAAATTGCCTGAAAACCACTTTGACATATTTATAATGCGTCATTTAGCACAAAAAATATGTTCCTTAATTTTGGTGGGAAAACGGATAATTTCGATAATTTCGAACAGAAATCAGGATTTTTTTCAGTACAACAACGAATATCTTTTTGCTATGGTTGAAATAATATAGCAACAACAGACAAAATAAAATCGTCTTCTTTCTGAAATATGTCTTCATAATGGTTAACAAGATTCGCAATTTTATTCATTTTGGAGAGCTGAAATCCCCAAAGGAAGAGATTTTAATAACAAATGAGCTGTAATCCCTATTCTGCATTCGTCGGTCTGTACTCCGAAGACATCTTAGTTTCAAATTCAAGTATAAGTCTCTCGACAACTTGAGAAGTTTGTCTTTTTCTTTCTACTGTAATACCAGTTAAATGAGTGAATCAAACTCCCAGCAGAAATGATAGATCTAGATAAAGTAAGTCCGGAATCTCATTTAGTTCATTGAAAGTAAGTTATTTTCTAATTCAAATAAATGTAGTGTAATGCTTCACGCAATCACTTCCATCCCACAACAAGATACCAATCTTTATTCAATTTTATTTTTAACTTCAGTTGTTGGCATGAAATAGGGATCAACAGTTAGTACTCCTGTGACAAGACCAGGGTTGGACGAATAAATTACATGTACGTATTTTACGTGTAATTTACATGTAAAATACGTAATGTAGAAAACTGTTTTATACACGGGGTAATAAACTAACATTTATTGATTTTGACAATGTAAACATCAATTACTTCATCCCTTTTAAGTTATAATAAGAAAAAATATGTTGCAGCAGAATTTTTTTTATACTGTAGTTTTTACATAGATTATAACATTTGTTCATACTTACTTTCATTCACTCTAATACTTAGAAAAATAGCAATGCTTTGCTTGCTTTCATTTGTTTATTGGAAAACCCCATAAGATCCTAACTATAATTTATTTTTTGGGGACTTTATATTATACAACACAACTAATAGTGAATAAACCTAACATTAGCAACTAATATCACTTTTTAAATACATTTTGACAATTAAAATAAATTTATTTAAACTGAACAGTCTTTATTGATTTTCCGAAAGTTTTGTTTTTGACACTTGTGGGGTTTTAAAAATAAACGATTCTAGTGATAAAGGCCTTTTTATAGTATAATAGTTTAAGGTAAATATTATGATTTGAACATAACTCATTAAATGTAATAATTTTCCAAATGTTATGTGGTAAATGATTAATCATCAAAGAGTTTGGAAGCATGGCTGAATAGACTTTTTGTATGTCAGAACATTAATAAATTAATTTTTTGAATCTTCGCTTCCACTGGCATTATTGCATTTGTTGGTCGTAAGCCATGTGTACAGTTCTGTGTAGAAACAGAACATTTCTTTAAATGTATATTTAATTTATTCCTGATTGTTGTATGTAAAATATGACGCATACCTTTCATATTCTTCCAATTACTTTTTGAGAAAAAAAAATATTTACTCTTTTAGTTAATTTTTCAGTTTTTTAAAACTTCTCATATCCTGAATACATGTGATTTGAATACTTTCAATACCAGAAGAAAACATACAGGTGTCAGTTTACTTCACATGCTTTAGTGGACGTGTATGTAAAATTTCCCTGGGATTGGAGGAAAACTGCATTCATTAGAACATTTTGAATGTTACAAAACATTCAAAATGTTGAAAATTGGAAAATCGAGAAAACGAGTGTCTAAGTACAGCATGTATTAGTATAATAGGCCTATAGCAGCGGTGACCAAAACGGGTGTTGTGATTACATCGTGTAATCACAAACATTCAAACGGGTATGAGGAATTTCCTGTTACATTGCTGTGTGTTTCATTCACTTACAGAAGGCAAGCAGTGGCGGTATCATGTCGCTCTAAACTCTGTCTCTACAAGCAGTAAGAGGTGGTTTCGTAAAGAATGAGAATGAGAACTTTTTTGTTGTTCTATCGGAGAAATTGTAATATGTTTACTTTGCTCAACGGTTCAATTAGGAGTATACAGAAACACTAATTGCCACACTGAGTAATGTATTATTATTATTATTATTATTATTATTATTATTATTATTATTATTATTATTATTATTGACTACTAAATATGTTTCTATAATTCTTCTGTACGTGAGTGAATATTGATATTTTTAGATCTTCTCCCTAGAAGGATAAAATTATTAGGTTTTATCTCAATTTTAATGTTCTTTATCTTTAGAGGAGGGTAACTATTTATTAGATATTTATCTAATAATATCATTATAGAAAAACTGATTCAATATTATGTACCAACGAACTGTTAAACGCCAGGAATTGACATGTCTTAAATCATAGCCAGGAAGAGAAAAATGAGATAAATGTAAGGAAGTCAGCTACCTAATGGGGTTTGAAATATCTCGTGCTCTAAAGCCTTTTAATAGAACAGAATTTCTCAAAAGAGTAATGATTAAAATAGCTTAAATAACTTGTCCATAAGAAACTTTAATTTGGAAAACACTACGAATTTCTCGACCAAGTATCGAGAGAAGAATTTAGAAAATTCCTGATTATATTCAAGAGGAATGTTAAAAAAGAAGCAAGAAAAATCGTATATTATTCACTGGCTCTTGATGACAGCATTGACATTACTGATACAGCACAGCTTGAGATTTTTATCAGCGGGATTGATTAAGATGTTAGTACAGGAACCACCACTGGTTGTAGTTTTCATCCCAAGTACCTTTCCTCCGTCTCCTTACTTCATACGCTGTCTGTCGCATGTAATCACTGCAGCTCGAGTTTTGGTCACCGCTGGGCCTATAGTATCGCTCTGGTTCCTTTAAATTCATCCTGAGGGTCTTTAAATAATTGTCATAGGGCAAAATAAGCACAGATATAGAAAACTGAAACATTATTTTGTTTTTTAGAGTTAAAAACAACTTTTCCATTAAAGTTTTTTTTTTTTTTTTTATTTTCACCGATCCATAGCCTTAAATCTGTTATTACATCTAATATTTTCTGAATTATTCGACAATCGCGCTATCATTAACCAGTCAATATAAACCAAATATTTTCTTGTAACTTCACCACTACGTTAAGTCACCCCTGCAAAGGACGCTTCCTATGTGTGAAGAGAGCGTTGGAAAATTGCCAAGACGCTCTATGCAGACACCATCTCCTTCCGTCCCTGCCCCTTTAACCTTGAGTTTCAACCTGGATGCGCCTTTGTCTACAAAATTTCAATATGGGGAAGCGAAATTAATTTAATAATCGATGCGATCGATGTCACATTGAGGGGATGGAAGCTTCGGCGATTTTTGCTCTTCCCTGTTCCGTCACTAGAAAACGAGACAAAGCCGTAAGCACGCACTATGCGGTGTGCATCTCTGTGTCACATTCTTGAGCTGAAAAACCTAAAATTGCTTACTTCATGGTGCGAAGCATAAAAATGTCGACGTAAGACCCAACTTTCAAGATACGGTGAAGTTAGAAGTGAATGAAATGCACTTTAATTCTGATGGTGTATGCATTTGTAGACAAACTTGGAGTAAGGCTTACTTACTTACTTACAAATGGCTTTAAAGGAACCCGCAGATTCATTGCCGCCCTCACATAAGCCCGCCATCGGTCCCTATCCTGTGCAAGATTAATCCACTCTCTATCATCATATCCCACCTCCCTCAAATCCATTTTAACATCCATCCCATCTACGTCTCTGCCTCCCCAAAGGTCTTTTCCCCTCCGGTCTCCCAACTAACAATCTATGTGCAGTTCTGGATACGTCCATACGTGCTACATGCCCTGCCCATCTGAAACGTCTGGATTTAATGTTCCTAATTATGTCAGGTGAAGTATACAATGCGTGCAGTTTTGTGTTGTGTAACTTTCTCCATTCTCCTGTAACTTCATCCCTCTTAGTCCCAAATATTTTCCTAAGAACCTTATTCTCAAAGACCCTTAATCTCTATCCCTCACTCAAAGTGAGAGTCCAAGTTTCACAACCATACAGAACAACCGGTATATTAACTGTTTTATAAATTCTAACTTTAAGATTTTTTGACAGCAGACTTCTCAACCGAATAATAACACGCATTTCCCATATTTATTCTGTGTTTAATTTCCTCCCGAGTGTCATTTATATTTGTTACTGTTGCTCCAAGATATTTGAATTTTTCTACCTCTTGGAAGGATAAATCTCCAATTTTTATGTTTCCATTTCGTACAATATTCTGGTCATGAGACATAATCATATACTTTGTCTTTTCGGGATTTACTTCCAAACCTATCGCTTTACTTGCTTCAAGTGAAATTTCCGTTTTTCCCTAATCGTTTGTGGATTTTCTCCTAACATAGTCACGTCATTCGCATAGATAAGAAGCTGATGTAACCCGTTCAATTCCAAACCCTGTCTGTTATCCTGATTGGAGTAAGCTAAAATATTTTAAATGAAGGAATGAAATAATTTAACTGCAGATTATTCTAAGCGTGAATTAATGAAATTACGGTAAGAATATGAACAAATATGTGGATTTTAGAACTTCTTCAGTTGTATAAAGAGTGATTCAGCACCTCTTCACCAAAGTCTGGAGGACCATTTTTTGTCAGACAACCCAATTTGTCTAACACTCCCTGCAGGAGATACTCGACTTTAGGTCCTGCGTTTTTTACCTAAATCCTCCGAGCAACGCGCAACAGTGTGGAGTATAGAGCAACGTACACACTTCAGGTCTGCTGTTCAGTGAACCATGTCGAAACAAAACAAAACCTAAACGATTGGAAATGAGTGCTCCAATATGACGATTTGGTAGCAAGCACTTCATTATGAAAGAAGAATACGTATTTTATCAGAAAGAAGGAGAATTTTTTTTTTCTTTTGAAACACTTAAAATGTTTGCAATCACTCGTTGTAATGTATAGAAAGACTCGTAAAGCAAGTAATCAGTGAAAATAATTTTCTTTTTATTGTGTTTATACCGTTATTATAATTTCAAATATTTACTTATGTATGTATTTATTTATAGATGTATACATACATACGCTGTGTCCATTTACAACATTCACGTGTAAAACAAGTAGGCATATTCATAATTAGTTTCTGTAATCTGACACTAGAGACGTCCACACCTGTGGAGTAACGGTCAGCGCGTCTGGCCGCGAAACCAGGTGGCCCGGGTTCGAATCCCGGTCGGGGCAAGTTACCTGGTTGAGGTTTTTTCCGGGGTTTTCCCTCAACCCAATAAGAGCAAATTATGGGTAACTTTCGGTGCTGGATCCCGGACTCATTTCACCGGCATTATCACCTTCATATCATTCAGGCGCTAAATAACCTAGATGTTGATACAGCGTCGTAAAATAACCCAATAAAATAAAAATAAAACACTAGAGACCGTAAAACATGGAGACAAAAACAACCTACAAATATTTCTAAATGAACAGAAGTTAAAATGTCAGAGTCGAAATATATTATATCATCATCATCATCATCATCCTTCACGAATTAGGCCTCTGTAGACCTGTTTCGGCCCCATCTAGCAGTCTTCTTAACGGTCTTCCTGGTCGACGATGTCCTCTAGGTTTATATTGCATCATAATTTTTGGGATTCTTGAATTTTCCATTCTTCTTACATGATCTAGCCAATTGAATTTGTATCTGGTGATTTTTTCTTCTACTGACTCTACTTCTAATTGTTCTAAAATTTCTTCATTCCTTTTTCGGTCTAAAAGAGTATATCCTGCTGTTCTCCTGAAAAATTTCATTTCCGTTGCTTTGATTCTGTTCATGTCTTTTTTCTTTAATGTCCAAATCTCGCTTCCGTATAGAAGGGTGGGTAATGCTAGTGTATTATATATTTTTATTCTTGTAGATTTTTGTACTAATTTAGCTTTTAATGTATTGTTTATTATTCCTAGAATTTGTGTAAATTTGGTAATTTTCTTGTTCACATCTTTTTCATTTTGATAAGATATTTCAATATTAACTCATTTTAATTGTCAGTATTCAAATTTCAATCCTTTCAATGAATTATTATATTATTTACCTCTAAACTCATTTCAGTTGATAAAATATATCTACTTATTTTTAAAAGTGCAATTTAAATATCCAAAACTCTGTAAATAGACGAAAAATAATGAGAATTGGGTGAAAAATATATTGTGAAACAAAAAGGTAGATCTATCTAGAATCTAGATGCTTTTTACTTAATGTAAGAAGGGTGGGTTTATAAACAGCAGATAGGGTTGCATTATATAGGAATGGGACGGGTGTGGGGAAAAAGGAGAAAATAATAGAAGAAATGTATGGCGTAATGTAAAGATGCGTTTAATTTATATCGAAAGGAAAGAGATTGAGTTCCAACGTTCGGAAAAATCCTCACCACATTTAAAATCAGACCTCACGCTTAATTGGGGGAGGTGTGACTATATAAATTCTTGTAACAAAGATAGTAGAGCAAGTTAGTCACCGAAGAAGAGCGCATCTGTGTGTTGTGTGTGGAAAAGGATTCTTGGAGACACATTTTAGCTCATTGTGACAAAACAGAACATATCCGGAGAAAATATCTACCATCCTCGATGCTAAGTCGCAATAGGGGTTCGCTTGCATATCTTGACCTCATCTATGTGAGACCTGTCATCTCTTCTAGTTTTGTGCGGAGATCTTGAAACACTCTATATACAATCACGGCATATCATTTACAATTCGGATGACTGCTATTGTCGTCCGGTCATAAAAGCGCCATGACAGTCATTTTATGCAGTTAATAAAATTGCTTCTGTATTATACGGAATGGCAAATGAAATTTTATTAGCGAATTTATGAGTTTTTGAGTATCTATTTCAATTTTATTGATAAAATTATGGCATTTTATATTTCTTACACATGGGAAGTAACGTGACAAAACGTTTTCAATTCATTGAGCTGTTATTATGTCTTTGTAATGGCCTACTTTTTCGTCTGCTTTTTTTTTTTTTTCTATCTCGGTATCTTTTTTTCTGTTTTTCTTACCCTTGTTTTTTTGATAAGATATCGTCGTTGATCCTGCAATTACTCCTATGTGACATATTTATCGATTTTCATATTGTTTGCTCTATTAAATAACTTAAATAGTGATACAGCAAATAATAAAATCTCCTATATGTAATTATGTTTCTTTGTTTCACGGCTGCCATAGGATGAATAAATGTGTTTTTTCTTCCCACTGAAAAATTGTATATTTTGCACATAGGCGTTATTGCAGGAACAACGACGATATAATAAATTAGAAGTATATAATCTAAGGAAAAGGGGTTTTCCCTCAACCCAATTTGAGCAATGCAGAGTAACTTTCGGTGCTGGACCCTGGACTCATTTCACCGGCATTATCACCTTCAATTCATTCAGACGCTAAATAACCTTATATGTTGATACAGCGTCGTAAAATAACCTATTTAAACAAAATCTACGGAAAAATTAAAGGAAATAAGGTACATGTAGAAAGAATGAATAACTCCAGGCTACCAAAAGTTATGTTCGACTACCATCCTACTGGAAGGGAGGTCCAATATCGGGAAAATTGTGTGAATTTTGTTTCAAGCAGGTTTCGAGCTTGTTTTTGTTTAATAATTTGCTTATTGTTTTTAATACCATATTTGTCGTTTATCAGAAATGCCTATAGAGTGTTAGTTGGGAGGCCGGAGGGGATAAAAGATATTTGGGCAGGCCGAGACGTAGCTGGGAGAATAATATTAAAATGGATTTGACGGAGGTGGGATATGATGATAGAGACTGGATTAATCTTGCTCAGGATAGGAACCGATGGATGGCGGACTTATGTGAGGGTGGCAATTAACCTCCGGATTCCTTAAAAGCCATAAATAAGTATTTGTCGTTTGTTTTAAGTCTGTATCTCAAAGACAATCAGTAGTAGGGTACACCAGGGTGTTTCGAATAGCGGGGAAATTTGAATAATCATAAACGTTTGCAAGTGTTGCTGGGAGATTCGTATTGCCATCTTGTACTTTTGATAGTAGAAGTAGTGTACATACTGTGTACAGCATAATTGTACAAGTTTGCAGAAAAATCAGTCAATTCAGTGTTTGTTCAGAATTGTATTGCTGAGGACAGATGTAATGTAATTCGTTCGTAACAAGACAAGAAAGAGAAGATGAAACACACGTGAATTTCCAATGGAAAGGACATAAATTTCCCGCTGTCAAATGAGCCGTGCACGTCGGCTCGATCGCTCGGGCAGCTATTCAGCACCTAGCGCTATCTGTATTATCGGCAAATTCCCGAATGTTCTATCCTAATAGCAGCAAGAGTTTGTCGGTAGACAAGAGTGGGGGAAAAAAGAAGTTTCCTGATAAGCCCAGTAGTAACGCATCACCACTCGGAAACTCGCCTCTGCATAGACATCGTGTCAAGTTACACTAAGAGATTGATTATCGCTACTCGGAAACTCGCCTTTGCCTGGTCATGTAGACAAGTTTTTTTTTTAGTGTGTTATTTTACGTTTTGTCCAATATTCTTTTGAGAAGATTAACTCCATATGTAGATGAAATTATTGGGTATCATCAATGTGGTTTTAGGCGTAATGGATCAACTATTGACCAGATATTTTGTATTCGACAGATAATGGAGAAAAAATGGGAGTATAAGGGTACAGTGCATCAGTTATTCATAGATTTCAAAAAGGCATATGACTCGGTTAAGAGAGAAGTTTTACATGATATTCTTATTGAATTTGGTATTCCCAAGAAAATAGTTCGATTAATTAAAATGTATCTCAGTGAAACGTACAGCAGAGTTCGTATAGGTCAATTTCTGTCAGATGCATTTCCAATTCACTGCGGGCTAAAGCAAGGAGATGCACTATCACCTTTACTTTTTAACTTTGCTCTAGAGTATGCCATTAGGAAAGTCCAGGATAACAGAGAGTGTTTGGAATTGAACGGGTTACATCAGCTGCTTGTCTATGCGGATGACGTGAATATGTTAGGAGAAAATCCACAAATGATTAGGGAAAACACGAGGATTTTTCTGGAAGCAAGTAACGAAATAGGTTTGGAAGTAAATCCTGAAAAGACAAAGTATATGATTATGTCTCGTGACGGGAATATTGTGCAAATGGCAATATAAAAATTGGAAATTTATCTTTCGAAGAGGTGGAGAAGTTCAAATATTTTGGAGCAACAGTAACAAATATAAATGATACTCGGGAGGAAACTAAACACAGAATAAATATGGGAAATGCCTGTTATTATTCGGTTGAGAAGCTTTTATCATCCAGGCTCCTGTCAAAAAATCTGAAAGTTAGAATTTATAAAATAATTATATTACCGGTTGTTCTGTATGGTTGTGAAACTTGGACTCTCACGTTGAGAGAGGAGCATAGGTTAAGGGTATTTGAGAATAAGGTTCTCAGGAAAATATTTGGGGCTAAGAGGGATGAAGTTACAGGAGAATGGAGAAAGTTACACAACACAGAACTGCACGCATTGTATTCTTCACCTGACATAATTAGGAACATTAAATCCAGACGTCTGAGATGGGCAGGACATGTAGCACGTATGGGCGAATCCAGAAATGCATATAGAGTGTTAGTTGGGAGGCCGGAGGGAAAAAGACCTCTAGGGATGCCGAGACGTAGATGGGAAGATAATATAAAAATGGATTTAAGGGAGGTGGATATGTTGATAGAGAATGGATTAATCTTGCTCAGGATAGGGACCAATGGCGGGCTTATGTGAGGGCGGCAATGAGCCTTCGGGTTCCTTAAAAGCCAGTAAGTAAGTGAGTATGTTATTTTACGACGCTTTATCAACATCTTAGGTTATTTAGAGTCTGAATGAGATGAAGGTAATAATACCGGTGAAGTGAGTCCGGGGTCCAGCACCGATAGTTACCCAGCATTTGCTCATATTGGGTTGAGGAAAACCTCGGAAAAAACCTCAACCAGGTAACTTGCCCCAAACCGGGAATCAAACCCGGGCCACCTGGTTTCGCTGCCAGACGCGCTAGCCGTTATTTCACAGATGTGGTCTTGTAGGCAAGTTAGACTCAGAAATTATTTATTGTTACTTGCAGACTTGCCTTGGTATAGGTAGATGAAAGGGTTGGAAATTCTGCCGTGGAGATTAGTAATGGATTTATGTTAAGTTCGAGAACGTGGAAGTTATACGTTGGCTACGATGGGTTATTCTGGAAGGATCCAGATTGTTGTAACATGTATTGATAGATCGTCTGTTTGATAAAGTATTAACTGAGATTCATCTGTTTGGTGAAGTAGTAACTTGGTGTTTTCTGAATTCTTTGAGACATATCCACCTTCATTAGTCTACAGTATTTTTGTAATAATTTATTATTGTACAGATATGTATTAATAATGTATTTATTTTTTTACTTGGTTATTTAACGACGCTGTATCAACTACGAGGCTATTTAGCGTCGATGTAATTGGTGATAGCGAAATAGTATTTGGCGAGATGAGGCCGAGGATTCGCCATAGATTACCTGACATTTGCCTTACGGTTAGGGAAAACCTCGGAATAAACCCAACCAGGTAATCAACCCAAGCGGGAATCGAACCCGCGCCCGAGCGCAACTTCGGATCGGCAGGCAAGCGCCTTAGCCGACTGAGCTACACCGGTGGCTAATAATTTATTAGTAGCCGAGTTAAGACTGAATATGGCTTTGAGCCGGAAGTAATATATTAAAATATATTGGATTGATTATCGGCAACTGTTCTCATTCCTTTATTATTTAAATTAATTCAATTGTTACATATTTTCCATTATTAAGTCTTTGTTCTTTCTTGTTAGTTTATCTCATTGTGTATACTTGTATTCTTTTCCATATTTAATTAATTACATGTTATGTTATTTAATATCCAGCATTGCTTATTTGTATGCTTCCACTGCGAAACTTGGTCAAAGCCACATCACCTTTACCACCTGATCTAGTAGCTGTATCCGATTATGTGGTGGCGTACGGTCTCACAAGAACTGAACCTTAACCTACATACATTTAAGGATTTGGGTATTTATTTTACACACAACTTATGTTTTAAAATGCACTTAAATCACATGGTAATTGATGCATATAGAAAATTAGGATTTATAATTAGAAATACAAAAGAATTAAACAATATAAATACTATTGATACTCTATAAAAATCTCTAGTTAGGAGTAAGCTAGACTATGCGTCTGTAATATGATTACCTCAGTTCCATTCCCATCAGATGCAAATAGAAAGGATACAGAAAAGATTTTTACGTTATTTATATTTTTAAAAATATCATGTGTCGTCTTATGACAAGCAAATTTCATATAATCAGTTACTTTTTGAATTTAATTATAAAACTTTAAAATTTCGACGATTAATAAATAGTCAAATTTTACTCTATAACACTGTTAACGTCCACACCGGTGGAGTAACGGTCAGCGCAGCAAAACCAGGTGGCCCGGGTTCGATTCCCGGTCGGGGCAAGTTACTTGGTTGAGGTTTTTTCCGGGGTTTTCCCTCAACCCAAGATGAGGAAATGCTGGGTAACTTTCGGTGCTGGACGCCGGATTCATTTCACCGGCATTATCACCTTCATCTCATTCAGACGCTAAATAACCTACGTTGTTGATAAAGCGTCGTAAAATAACCTACTAAAATAAAATAAAGACTGTTAACGGTATATTTAATAACTGTGATTTTCTTAAATTCATTCAGTTCAATGTAAAAAAAGACAGAATTACATGATAGACAACCTTTTGTTATTCCCATTCCTAGAACTTTTTCTTCAAGAACTCTCCAGTCCACACCTTTGGAGTAACGGTCAGCGCGTCTGGCCGCGAAACCAGGTGGCCCGGGTTCGAATCCTGGTCGGGGCAAGTTACCTGGTTGAGGTTTTTTCCGGGGTTTTCCCTCAACCCAATACGAGCAAATGCTGGGTAACTTTCGGTGCTGGACCCCGGACTCATTTCACCGGCATTATCACCTTCATTTCATTCAGACGCTAAATAACCTAGATGTTGATAAAGCGTCGTAAAATAACCCAATAATAATAATAATAATAATCATAATAATAATAATAATAATCATAATATAAAGAACTCTCCATTGTTTGTTTTGTGTAATACTTGCAACTCTCTGTCTTTAAACTGTGATTCTCAATTAGATTTCAGTTTAACAGTTGAAAATTTTCATACAATATTAAAAAGAATTGTATTTCCTTAGATATTTAAATTATGAAGAAGTGTATTATAATGTTTTTACTCTAGTTTTTAAATAATTTTGCATTATTTTTTAACATTTGGCACTATATTAACTGCAATACTGTATTCTAGCATCTATTACCGTTATGTATTTTCTTTCTTTCGTTTGTGTTTGTTTTTTTTTCTCTCTTATTATGTATTTTATGTATGTATCTGTGTAAGCCACCTGTAATTGGAAGCCTGCTTCTGTTGGTGGTGGATTTAAATAAATTAATTAAATTATTGGGAACACAGTGGAGTTCGAAATTTTTCGAACCTTCAGTAGATGTTCTGCAAATCTATTGCATTTGATTTTATACTCATGATACCGGAAATGGGACTCATAGAACCTGGCACCAACATTTACCGACCATTTGCGTCAACTAATGGCCGGAACGCAGGCTTGTATCCATCTCCAGTCTGTTTTTGTTTACCGGTCAGGGTGATTGTGGTGATGGGCTGGACTTGTCGCAGCGTTCGTTTGGCCTTGTACGAGAAGCGACCCATTTACTGATTGATCCATTTAGGGCTCAGGTAAAAAGTGTTACGAGAGGTGGGGAAGGAGGTTATTGGGGGAGAGAGACGCGGAAGTATACACGCAGCTGTAGTCGTGATTCCGGGCAGGTTTCATCAACCTTCATTCTGAAATCTGGGGGAGTTTGTCAACAGAAAAGAATGACAGGGGATAAATAGGATCTCTGTAATTGTGTGAAACTTTTATATTCTCGGTTGAGTGTTACGATATTTAGATTTTTAAGGAGTTTGTTCTTATTTCTAAGGGTTGTGAATATGGCTGAGAGCGAAATAAATTTAATGCAATTTATGTGCTCTATTACTAATAATAATTAATTTTCCTTTAGGGTGGAAATTTCTCAAATTAAGGCGACGAAAAACCAGACTGACCGCATTGTTTAAGGCACAAATGGGACACAAAGCATGAACCGACACCATCATACTTTGGCAGGGGTGATCATATTAGGAAGTTTAAATGCAGGAAACAAAGAACGGACGTGGCAAAATTTTCCTTTGTTAACCGCACAATAGTAGAATGGAACAGCTTACCTGCGGCAATCTTTCAGGATGCTCCTCTCAAAATCAATACGGGCTATTCCATATGAAATCGATGAGTAAAGAAACTCACATTTTTTAATACTGTATTTTTTTCCCTATTTATACAAGGTGCTGAGGACAGTGCATTTTCAAAAATATGCTATCGACAGTCAAACGGTTTTCGTACTATTGAGCGACAAATTTAGCGTATTTTATAAAAAACAAGCCTCTTTCAGCGCTCAGAACTCTGGAACCATTTACTGCAGAACATTGAACGGGAGGTTATTTTGAAGCTGACATTTGGTAGGTTATGTTAAGAAGTAATCCTTATTTTTATTGTTTACAGAGAGACAGATAATCTGATTTTACTTACTTTTAGGCTTTTTGCCCATTTTTAAAAATGTAAAAAAATATTGAGAAAAAACCTTGCATTATTAAGAGGGATTCGGCATTGTTTGCTTAGTGGCTCGGCAATAAGTTTCGAGGATATTAAATATTATTATTTTCACACGCCTGGACTTGAACGGCGCAATACCGCACGCACTGGCCGAGAGCTGAAGATAAGCGAGCGTTGGGCGTCATTTTACTCCTGTGTTTATGAAAACATGTGATAACGTTAGCCCAGCTATGCGCTACTAGACGAAACATCACGTGTTTGTCTCCTGGCCTTGCTTGTTTCAGCTAGCTCCCGTCTCACAGTCAGCTGGTTACTTCACGCGCGTACTATTTATTTTTTTATTTGATATTTTCAATACTTTCTTATCAACGGTGCATCAGTAAGAAATATGTGTTTATTTGTACTTTCAAAGCGGAATCTAACCATATATTTTAAAAATATTTGTTCGTGGTCGAACACGTCTTAATGAAGAAAAATCTAAATTTATCCATTTCCATAAAAAGTAAGAAAAACTGTTCACATGTCAATATAAACCTCTAATTTCTCAGCATCAAAATAAACCATGATTTTGATTATTGGATGAAAGGGTTTCGGAGCCACAACAGTTTAAAGTTGCTAATTTTATGAAAATACGATGAATTAAAATATTTTAAATTTAAACACTATGAAGTTCTGATGCCTCAAACTTTGCACAAAGCATTGTATCACAGTTGTCAGCGGACAGAAAAAGTTTCATTGTATTTAAAAATTGCAAGGTCAATTTTCTCTATATTTCGGTCGATTTGAGATGGAATAGCCCGTACATTTAAGGAAAGGTTGAGAAGATTAGACCGACAATGTAATTGTAGGTGCAGTGTAACTATCTAAGTTGTGTCATGTAATTAATTAAGTTTATATGTAATTAAGATTATATGTAATTAAGTTGATATGTAAATAACTTAAGATATGTAATTACTTAAGTTGGTAATAGTTGGGCGTAATAGAAGTACTTATAAGTTAGGCTTATTTTTGATTATTGTAGACGTTATTATAACATAGTTTTATTTATAGTCCTATGTTTATTGCATCTATTTGTTTATAGTTGGAAGTAAATTTACGTTTATTTTATTTTTTATTGCAGTAATTATTGTAATTTTTTATTAATATTGTAATATTATTGTACATTATATATCACTGCCACCGGGTGTATACCCAATTGTAGTGTTAATAAATGCATACATACATTCCTTTATTGAATATGAAGAGTTATTCAGGAGGAAATGCCCTTACATTAAGGGATGATGAAGTATGAGCAATTCTAAACAAAAACGTTGTAAATATAGGGCTACGTCTTATTCTCAGTGGTTTCCGAGGAACAGATATTTCAAAATATCCATGGAAACATAACAGAAACGGGATTAGGTTATACTATTACCTCAATGTTAGCCACTTGCATATTCGAATGTGTTACCAGAATACTTCGGCAACACGTTCTGATATGTATGCTCCTGCACATTCCATCCGACCGTGATCCAGTACCTAAATGAAACCTATCCTGGGCATTGGATCGGTAACAGTGGTGTCATTTCTTGGCCACTAAAATCACCCGACCTTACACTATTAGATTGTTTGACAGGTTGCTTAAAAGCCAAACTAGAAACGCAAAGTAGAAACAAGGGAGCAATTGCTATAAGTGCTTCTGATCACATTAAGCAATATCCAAATCAGCTCAAATTAGCAAAATGGCATCTTGCGACACGACCCAAACATCAAGGTTGACAATGGCATTTTTCAACACGTTATGTAAAGAGAAACGGACAATTAAACACAACATACAGGTAATGGTCTCTTAATTTACTATTACCTTCACCGTTCCCGTTCCTCATGGTCTCGATTGGTTTTCCCAAAAAAAAACAGTTGATAATAAGATACATGTTCGTATAATGTTTTTTTCCCCCTTTAGAATCGCCTGTACTATGAGCCTTCATAGTGTGGCCCTTTCCTCCTAAGTCACTTTGTATACCATATTTCTATACAAGTATTTACAAAGGAATTACTGTACTATGTAACATCTGTTTTTTTTTTTTTTGAGAGACGTTTCTGTGAGTCTGCAGTAAAATAATTGTCTCGTAACCAGAACATAGTATGAGTTGGAAATTTATCCTTCGAAGAGATGGAAAAATTCAAAGAACTTGGCACAACAGTAACAAATATAAATGACACTCGAGACGAAATTAAACTCAGAATAAATATGGGAAGTGTCTGTTATTATTCGGTTGAGAAGCTTTTGTTATCCAGTCTGCTTTCTGCTTAAAAACTGTCATTGAGAATTTATAAAGCAGTTATATTACCGGTACCGGTTGTCCTGTATGACTGTGAAACTTGGATTCTCACTTCGAGAGAGGAACAGAGGTTAAGGGTGTTCGAGAATAAGGTACTTAGGAAAAATATTAGAGACTAAGAGGGATGAAGTTAGAGGAGAATGAAGAAATTTACACAATTTAGAATTGCACACATTGTATTCTTCACCTAATACAATAAGATTATATAATAAGCTTCCCAGTCAATATTGTAAGTTGCCAACCAATAGTTTCAAAACTAGATTTTGTAATTGGCTTCTAAATAATCCTTTCTACTCTGTAGATGAGTTTTTAAACATATGTCCAAATGAAATTGTTTTTTAATAAATAAAGTTGTCTATCTAATTTAATTACTAATAATACATTAAGAATGAAGTGTTTTCATTAATTTTTATAGTTCCAAAATATTTTGTGTTTTCATTGCTCTAATTAAACTTTACTGTTTTTAATTATATGTATTTGTACTATGTTTTTTCACTTTCTGTATTTGTGACGAAGCCTATCACTGTTTGTCTATTGGCTTAATGAATTGAATTGAATTGAACTGAATCAATTACTATTACGAACATTAAATCCATACTTTTGAGATAGGGAGTGCATGTTGAGAGATCTGAGGGAAAAGATCTTGGAAGGCCAAGACGTATATGGGAAGATAATATTAAAATGGATTTGGGAGAGGGACAGGATTAATCTTGCTCTGAATAGGGATCGATGGCAGGCTTATGTGAGAACGACAATGAACCTCCGGGTTCTTTAAAACCCATTTGTAAGAAAGTAAGAGAAATGAGAAATATAGTGCGTACAAGAAAGTAAGTCTATTCCTCTGGCAAACACCATATCAATGCAAGAATCTGGTCCGTTGTTAAGCAAGTTACGTCAGAATAGTGTGGCGTAACTCACTGCCGTTGGTAAGCGAGTGTCGTCAAGGGCCTGTTTCTTAAAACGACTGTTTTGACTAGCTACAAAGAAAACATTTAGTGCCGAGTACCAACTTGTCAGACTTCTGTGTCGCCTGAACATAGAAACAAAGTACTTGTGACTAGGAAGAGTTGATAAGGAAACTAGAAGTGAATTTTACTAGTCTGAACAGTGTTCTGTTTTTTGAAGAAATTTACTTGTCGCATTTCATTATAAATGAAATAGGTTTTTTGATAAGTGCAAGAAGTATAGTCAAACTGATAATTAAATAATTCTATGCGTTTATACTTCTGGAGCAGTGACGAAGAAATAGTAGCCACGAAATGTGGTCAAGTAATTCTGAAGGAGAAACTGTAGTAAGAAACTTTAAAAGGAAAAGAATAAACAGAAAAAATTTGTTTATTCTGATATGAAAAAATACATCAATTTAAGGAGAGATTCCGCTAAACGTAAATGAATAAAATGTTACGGAAGTTTGAACATTGGAGCCTTATTTCTAAAATGAGTATTTTGGCCAGTTACAGTTAAATTCAAGAACTTTTAACAGTAACTGGGGGCTGAATTTAGGCGGGTTTAAAAACCAACAGAGCAATCTCTTTTAGTTTCTCAGTTCTTTCGTCTTAAGTTTTTTTTTCTGGTGAAAATGCACCATAAAATATAATCTTTTCTTTCTCTGATTTATAATAAAACTTTGTCAAAAAATTTAAGAAACAACTTTTATTCAATTTCTCGCTTGTTTCTGAATTCCTTGTCAGCTTGTCATGGGTCAAAATACTCATTTTAGGAATGAAGGTCCAATGTTGAAACTTCCGTAAGATTATATTCATTTGACCATCGAGCATACACATTTTCCGTTAAACTTGTTACAAGAGGTGTGGAAGAGGGACGCGGAAATATACATGTAGCTATCCGTCATCCCGGACAGTTTTACTAACAGTAAACTTCATTCTAATATCTGGGAGAGTTTGCTAACAAGACAACGAATTAGACAAAGAAATCTGCTACTACTACTGCTACTGCTGCTGCTGATATTACTACTACTGCCACTGATACTACTTCTTCTTAAGGCACTACAAGCTTCATTGAAGTTTTGGCTTTCTCAACGATCTCTCTTCATTTACTCCTACTACTACTGATATTACTACTACTGCCACTGATACTACTACTGATATTACTACTACTGCCACTACTACTACTGCCACTGATACTGCCACTAATACTACTACTGATAATAATAATAATTTATTTAATCTGGCAGAGCTAAGGCCAGTAGGCCTTCTCTTCCGCCCAGCCAGACTCTAATTCTAATTGAATGCAATTTGTTACATAGTTATTACTGATATTACTACTACTGACGCTGATACTAATACTGATATTAATACTACTGTCACTGATACTACAGGCCGATTATTTAGTCCTGGCAGCTCGCGACGCGGAAGAGGGGAAGTAATAGGAGGAGTGGGGAGAGTTCCGGAGTGCAGAAGGGCGAGCGATTGGTAAAGGCAAGCGAGTGAATAACCCAAACACCCCTTGGCGTAACTAAATGGACTCGCCTGTCCCACGCGCACATTTCCGGCGACTGTCAGGACTAAATAATCGTACTGTACTAGTGATATTACTACTACTGCCACTGATACTACTACTGCTGCCACTGATCTACTACTACTGATATTACTACTACTACCACTAATACTACTACTGCCACTGATACTACTACTGATATTACTACTACTGCCACTGATACTACTACTACTGCCACTGATCTACTACTACTGATATTACTACTACCACTAATACTACTACTACTGCCACTGATACTACTACTGCCACTGATCTACTACTACTGATATTACTACTACTACCACTAATACTACTACTACTGCCACTGATACTACTACTACTGCCACTGATCTACTACTACTGATATTACTACTACTGCCACTGATACTACTACTACTGCCACTGATCTACTACTACTGATATTACTACTACTACTACCACTAATACTACTACTGCCACTGATACTACTACTGATATTACTACTACTGCCACTGATACTACTACTACTGCCACTGATCTACTACTACTGATATTAATACTACTACCACTAATACTACTACTGATATTACTACTACTGCCACTGATACTACTACTACTGCCACTGATCTACTACTACTGATATTACTACTACTACCACTAATACTACTACTACTGCCACTGATACTACTACTACTGCCACTGATCTACTACTACTGATATTACTACTACTACTACTAATACTACTACTGCCACTGATACTACTACTGATATTACTACTACTGCCACTGATACTACTACTACTGCCACTGATCTACTACTACTGATATTACTACTACTACCACTAATACTACTACTACTGCCACTGATACTACTACTACTGCCACTGATCTACTACTACTGATATTACTACTACTACCACTAATACTACTACTACTGCCACTGATACTACTACTACTGCCACTGATACTACTACTACTGCCACTGATCTACTACTACTGATATTACTACTACTACCACTAATACTACTACTACTGCCACTGATACTACTACTACTGCCACTGATCTACTACTACTGATATTACTACTACTACCACTAATACTACTACTGCCACTGATACTACTACTGATATTACTACTACTGTCACTGATACTACTATTGATACTTCTGATACTATTATTATATGTATTATTAGACTAATATTAATGCACTAGCCAACAGCAGTTGACCATTGCTAGTAATACTAGTAATATTAATAATACTAATTATATATTTCTACTCAATAAGAAATCATCCCATAACACGGCAAATACTGCGAATAATGGATAATTGAATCATTGATTTCAATTAGGCCTATTTGTATTGAATAATTTTATTATATCGACTGATGTTTCAGAAAGTATTCCTATCATTGACATGCAGCTGTTAGTGATTATTGATTATATCTTATATTCTCATTTGTTTGTGACAAGTAATTAACTAATAATAATTTAGAGATCTCACACCAGAAGTCGCTAGTAGTTTGTAAGCGGACAGTAGAAACTGTGTAGGATGTTCACTGCTTTTTAGTGAATAGCGCTTGTGCTGCACAAACATCTACCAACTAATGAGTACTTTTATTTGTGCTGTGATGACGTTGTGTCAAATCCAGTCTGGTTTGTACAATGCAGACATAGAAATTTAATTAATTTTCCATTGCCGTTAATGTAAGTAGTGATATTCAAGTTAATGTTTTTATTCTCCTGTAGAACCAAGTAAGCTGTGTTTGATCTCACGGAAAAAAATCATGGAGAGGGGTTCAACAAAGGTTCACCTGTGTGCTAATACACACTCAACGTTAACGTTTTGAACCCTTTTATCTTCACATTCAGATATAAACATTGAAATTCCTTCCAAGACTTGTTTGAGAACTCAACCTATTCCATCCAATGCTTTAATTATTCTGTACCTAGCTCACAATTTTTCTTAGGCGCTAGTTCACAGATTTACCTACAGCTAAGCTAAAGCTAACTGTATTACAATTTTAATTTCAGTCTTTTTAAATCTAGCTTTTAATATTTAATTTTTGTTTCGACTGCAGGAAATCCACAAATTAAAAATGAATCGATTAGTGTCTCCTTTTACAGTCTGGAAACAATAGAGGTTTCATTCGGGGGTTATTCCCTTTCCCGAAAGAGAGAGTGGTGTGCGGAAAGCTACCGCATTTATCTTTCTCAAGAAAAACTGTAAACATGACAGCTGTAAGCAGTATGGGATGAAGGTAAATACCAACAAGACGAAGACCATGGTTGTCGGAAGAAAAATAAATAAAGTAAACGTGCGAATTCTAAAGGACTTAGTAGAGCAAGTAGATAACTTCGTATACTTGGTTACTATAACGAGTAACATGAGCTGCTGCCAGGAAGTCAAAAGGAGAACAGCAATGGCAAAGAAAGCCTTTAATAAAAAAAGGAGCATCTTCTGCGGACCTCTGGAAAATACCTAAGGAAGAGACTAGTGACGTGCTTTCAGTGGAGTATGGCATTGTATGGGGCAGAAACATGAACATTACGACGAAGTGAAGAGAAGCGACTAGAAGCATTTGAAATGTGGATATGGTGAAGGATGGAGCGCGTGAAATGGACGAACAGAATAAGAAATGAAGCTTTGTTCGAAAGAGTGGGTGAAGAAAGAATGGTCCTAAAACTAATCAGAAATAGAGAAAGGAATTGGTTGGGTCACTGACTGAGAAGAAAATGCCTACTGAAGAATGCACTGGAAGAAATGGTGAACGAGAGAAACGTTCGTGGTAGAAGAGGATACCACATGATAGACAACATTAAGATATATGGTTCATATTCGGAGACTAAGAGGAAGGCATAAAATAGGAAAGGCTGGAAATGCTGGGTTTTCAGTGAAGGACTTCTGTCCTTGGACAGAACACTTAATGTATGTATATGTATGTAAAACACGGAAATTTTACGTGAAGCAAATAAAGTGATAGGTTTAGAAGTAAACCCCGAAAAGAAGAAGTATATTATTATGTCTCGTTACCAGAATATTGCAAGAAATGGAAATATAAAAATTGAAAATTTATCATTTGAAGAGATGGAAAACTTCATATAACTTGGAGCAACAGTAATAAATATAAATGATACTCGGGAGGACATTAAACGCAGAATAAATATGGGAAATGCCTGTTATTATTCAGTTGAGAAGCTTTTGTCATCCAGTCTGCTGACAAAAAAGCTGAAAGTTACGATGTATAAAACAGTTATATTACCGGTTGTTCTGTATGGTTGTGAAACTTGGAGTCTCACTTTGAGAAAGGAACAGAGGTTAAGGGTGTTTGAGAATAACATTGTTAGGAAAATATTTGGGGCTAAGAGGGATGATGTTACAATAGAATGGACAAAGTTACACAACGCAGAACTGCACGATTTGTATTCTTGACTTCACATAATTAGGAACATTAAATCCAGACATTTGAGATGGGCAGGGCATGTAGCACGTATGGGCGAATCCAGAAATACACATAGTGTGTCAGTTGGGAGGCCGGAGGGAAAAACACCTTTGGGGAGGCTGAGACATAGATGGGAGGATAATATTAAAATTGATTTGAGGGAGGTGGGATATTATGATAGAGAGTGGATTAATCTTGCACAGAAGAGGGACCGATGGCCAGCTTATGTGAGGGCAGCCTTGAACCTGCGGGTTCCTTAAAAGCCATTTGTAAATATGTGTGTATGTGTGTATGTATGTATGTATGTATGTATGTATGTATGTATGTATGTATGTATGTGTGTCTGTATCATCTTTCCCCATACCATGAATTAAAAGTCTCTACATGGGACTCCTGTTCTCATCTTTGACCTTATATGAACCCACGAACCTTCAATAGAAGAAACAGCATGGCAACCACAAAGTCACAGGGGACGACGTTTCGGATGTAGTGTGAGAATAAACCAATAAATGTAGACTAATTATAATCATAATACTTGGCTGGTACTAAATATTAGTAGTAGTATTTATTCCATATTTATAAACCCTATTTTACATATAGTATATTAGGGTTATAATTTAAACTAATCGTAACAAATTGAAACTTACAGACTACCATACAATAAATATACACTTGTAAGCGTAAAACATAAATAAATTAATTAGATTAAGGCCTTGAAATTACAATCTAAAAACATAGAGAATTTAACATGAATAGATATGTTGCACTTATAGATAATATTATAACACTTCGCTAATATACACACATACATACATTATTATTGGGTTATTTTACGACGCTGTATCAACATCTAGGTTATTTAGCGTCTGAATGAAATGAAGGTGATAATGCAGGTGTAATGAGTCCAGGATCCAACACCGGAAGTTACCCAGCATTTGCTTGTATTGGATTGAGGGAAAACCCCAGAAAAAAACTTCAACCAGGTAACTTGCCCCGACCGGGATTGGAACCCGGGCCACCTGGTTTCGCGGCCAGACGCACTGACCGTTATTCCACAGGTGTGGACCACATACATACATACATACATACATACATACATACATACATGCATGCATACTTACATACATACTTACTTATGTAGAGACATAACATATAGATACATACGGTGCATAAACATTAATTTGATTGAAGGCTTGAAATTATAATCGAAATACGTAGAGAATTTAACATGAATAGATATATGTTGAACTTGTAGATCATATTAGGACATTTCGTTAATTTATGTATATTTGTAGACATAAATATTAACACAGTGATGTTCTACAAGGGTTTCGTTTGTCAAGAAAGTCTTTTGTAACTTAGGCCCTTATTAGCATATTTCATAATTAAATATAATTTTTATATCTCCGAATGAAATAAATGTTCTTCCAATATTTGTAATTGATTTTGGGTCTCGGTTTCAAGCAGTATATAAGGCTATATTGTAATTAAGGATTATCTCCTTTGTGCGGAGGTTTTTAAATGAAAATTAATTTCCACATTAGGAACGGGAGCTCTGAACGTGCAGTCCTCGATGAAATTAAAATCCGCTATCCGCAAAATGTTTGTGCAAGCACAAGTTACACCATCGACTATGCTACAAAAATCGGGAGAGCGACGTTGCTAATAGGATAGAGTGATGTTCAGATAATTGAGTTAGTGAACGGAACGCACTGGGACCGTAATCCTTCATTCAGCTTTTATCATTAGCTCGCCGCAACCAACCTACATTAGATTTCAAATCCGTATCGCATTTCACCTAGAGGAAAGAACAGTAAGTCCCATTTTAAAGTAGAGACGTGTTAGCTATTTACAGTTTCTCAAACACGCATGATCTTACTGATACGGGTTTATAATAGCATTTATTTTTTCTAGTAAAAGAATGATGAGTATTCTGCTGTGGGTTACACTGGAAGTTTCTGCAAACTAATGTGTAGAGTAGTGGCATAAAAACCGGACCGACCCTTGTAGCTGATTTCAGAGTCACAGATTCAAATTTTGCCAGTCAGAAAACACATCCATCTTGTATAATTAATTGTAACAATGAAATTTATTGCATTTGCTCGATTCTTACCGTCTTTTGTTTCCTACAATGACGATGTCCCATGTTGGGCAAAGGCCTCCTGTGATGGGGTTAGAACCCCCTCGACAGGGATGGCTCAAGTGTAGGCTACTCGCTTGGTAAACCAATCCAGGCGAGCTTGTCGTATGTACTACTTATGTGACATGGTTAATAACCCTGTTAGACTTTAATTAGTCTCAGCACTCTGTTCTTTGTTCATTTTTTTTTGCACTGCCCACATTATACTAACACCAGCACTTTGACAAACACTGATTGCTATTTACATTATTTAACCGACACTTTCTCAACACTGACTTTACTATTTACAAAATTCATCTCACACTTTCACTAATACTGAATTTACTATTTAAAATATCTTAACACTGATTACGTTATCTATTTACAATGACCTTCCCTAGTTCTTTCCACAAATCTCTATTCTTTGCTGTCCTCGATCACTGTTTCCCCGCCTCTTTGGCAAACATGTCAGACCATCTGAGCAGTAGTCTTTCCTGTCCTCTCTTTCCGACGTAGGGGTCCCACATCGTCACTGCATGAGTTCATCTTGTCTGTTGTAGTCTCGCTACATGTCCCCCGCCAGGTAGATGAAAAATCTTTGAGAGTTTTATTTTCATCTGGCATCAATATTACATTTCTACCTCTATTCGGCAAAGATAACTGCGTATTTTTACATTAAATAGCACTACATACCTCTGGCTTCACTATCCATATTGAAATTACCACAGTTTAACATAATACACAGCACTGGATTCTTTTGTATCAGCTACAAGGTTCGGTCCGGTTTTTTTTTTTTTTGCCACTACTGTGCGCTGTAGAAATACCTCGCCCCTGGAATTCGTTAACTAATGACGTCAAGGACTGCCGGACTTTATCACAATTCAAAATTAAATTGGAAAATTTTGTCTTATTTAATGGTTTTTGGGTGTTGATAAAAGTGTTGCTTTGTGTTTTTTTACTCTAGATTAAAATTGCAATTTTCTTCTTTATATTCGTTAATTATGATATATTAATTATGATGCTTAATCTCTCATCTATAGTTTGTGACGGCAACCTGTGTATATTTTTGTGTGGCTTTATTTTGTTTATAGTGTAATTTTCTTTTTATTATTATTATTATTATTATTATTATTATTATTACTATTATTATTATTATTGTTGTTGTTGTATTTGCATTTCTGGTGGTGTGGAAGAGAAGGCCTGATGCCCTTAACTATATCAAAATAAATAAATAAATAAATAAATAAGTAAATAAATAAGACTAAGAGGAAGGCAGAAAAATAGAAAAGACTGGAAAATGCTGGGTTTGCAGTGAAATACCTATCCTTAGGCAGAAAACTAAATGAGTAGTTGTAATCCCCTGGTAGAGGGAAGAGAAGGCCTGATGGCCTTATCTCTACCAGGTTAAATAAATAAATAAACAAATAAACAAACAAACAAATAAATAAACAAATAAGTAAGTCAGTAAATAAGTAAGTAAATAAATAAATAAATAGGATAATCGATATAATTTTTCAAACAAATTTGGTTATTATCTTTTGCAGTAAATCCAGCGGTTTTGTTATGGATTGATGGATTTTCTTATGGATTTTTCTTACGTCATTTATTATTTTCTTCTTTAAACTTGTAACGCTTGAACAGATGTTTCTCCTCACCCATTGGAAATTGAATAAATGTTTATATCGTCGGTTTCTTGGTAAAAGTGACCAAGTCACATTCCAAGGCATCCAACCTTTATGAAAATTTAAGACATAATTATATATTAAAAACTAATAATATAGCACATTTACCTTCAAAATAACTTGTTACTAACATCTAAAGAAGAACAGTTATCTTTGGATGGATCATTAAACCTTTAAATGCCTTTTTTCAACAATTTTCAATTTTGGACTTGGTCACTTTTACCAAGAAACCGACGATATAGGTTTTTACACAGCATAGTCCATACTACTATCCCCTAAATACTTATTACACCTCTGAATCACATTGGTACATAATAATAAACTCTCTTCATTAGTACAGTTCGGTTTTTAAGTTTTGTCTGTTAGGTCTTTTAAATGAAATACAGTTTTAAAGCATCCTAGTCTCTAAACGCTTTTCAATTGAATGAAACGGCAAGCTAACAAGAGTCTATAACCATTCAACTGATCTCTGTACGACTCTTAGCAGTGGCAATGGAATCCAGCAACAGTTCCGAATCGCTTACGCAGCGTTCATTGAAAATAACGCTGCAAACTGCTCCCATCTTCAGTCCCTGAAGCTCTATTACATTGCTTGTACAGCGTTCGCTGGATTTCTAGTTCAAGTGAGTTTGAATCTATTGATCCATAGAAATAAACGTGACTATATTCTCTTCCCCGGTCTGGTTTCGTGATGGGCATGAACTGTATCGTTTCTGTAGAGACAGGCACACTTTCGCTGTCCAAATAATTCCATGATTAAAAAGAATAATAACTTATATTTGAATCTTATTTAATATCTACATACCACGCCATTAAGAGTAAGGAATTAATTATCAGTTCGTTCAAGTAAATATAATTACCGATTTTATTCTGACTTTTACTGCGTTATACTACTTTTGAGCAATAAAACGGTACGGACGACATGTTTCAACCAATCATGCCTGCTTATCCTACAATTTTTATCACCTCCTAAGTCTAAAGCTACGGTGCTTGCCTACGAGCCCTTTTCGAAAAAAAAGAACACCCAATTCAGTAATTGGCGTAGGTCAGGTTACGGCGAATTGGAATATAAATCTGTTTCTACGCACGTGGGTTCGAATCTCACGTGAGTTAATTGGCATGTTGGGTTTCTTCTAGAGATTTTTTTTCCGATTCTAATGCGAATTCCAGCCCAGATCACATATAGATTGCTCATTCCTATGTTAAAATCGGTTCCACTTTGAAGAGAACAACCGCCAGGATCGCCACCCGTCCGCCGTAAACGAACACGAGATGGCAGTACAGTCGCTAATGCAATTCAAATGGGAGTTATGACAGGACTCCTTATGTAACAACTAGATGGCAGGATAGTAAACCTGACAAAAGTTGTTACCGTCAAAGCCTATAACGCAGAGCAATCTGGGATATATGATCTAGGATTCCAGCTATTTCCATGGCGAATCCCAGATAACGTGTCGCCAAATAGCATCTCTCTATCACCAATTACACTGGCAATCAGAGTAAGCATCGAGGTTGTGTGGAGAATATTTCATTCAGCTCTAACGGGAAGTTTGGAGGGAAAACCACTTGAAAAATGATACGATTATCGATTATCCGATTAACCTCTGGTCTCATTTATGCCAGCTAATCGAGACTTGCCGTCTTTAATTAAAAGTTCTGATACATGGAAGTCTTTATTTTATAAGAATATCTAGTTCAACACGCCTAACTTTAATAGGCCAGTTATATGAGGAAGGCAAAATTTGATTAAATACTTGGCTAACTGGAGACGAGAGCGTTCAGCGCTAAAGTAGGACGCCTCTTAAATCTCTTCAGCCTTCATGAATCAAGAGACTTCAGCAATATAGGATTAAATTTAGATAAAGAGTGTATACGGGATGGAGAAAACGCAAACATCGACTCAAAACTGGCTTCTGCGCCCGGATCGTCCTAGTTCTGTGGATACAAACCAGGAATTGAAAGCTATAAAAGCTTCTTATCACCAAGTAATGTGCAGGGCGATACGTAGCTTCTACACTTTTACGCGTTGCTTAAGCGAAGGCACCGCTTATGCATAAATTATTGTGACTTTCACTTCATGCCTTCCAATTTTATTCAGTCCATTTCTTTAACTGTTGCGACGTCGAAGAGTCCTACAAGTAAGCATGCTTGTTTCTCTTCTTCATATAGGACGAGAGGTTCACGAATTCAAACCCTATCAATGGCGATGTGTTTTAATGGGCGATAAAGCCACCAATGTAGCTCAGGCGGTAGGTAGAGCGTTTGCCTGCCGATCCGGGGCTGCAATAGAGTGTGTCCTAGTTTCATACTTGGGCTGATTACTTGGTTTGTGCAAATCAAGCTTTCAGGTATAACTTTCTGTAAAGTTAAAATAATAATAATCCATGGCGCTACAGCCCATGAAGGGCCAAGACCGACCAGCCGGCTGCTGGCCTGACGGCCACATGCCGAAGCAGAGGTGGACGATCATCCAACCAGAATGGAGATATCGTGTGGTTAGCACGATGAGCCCCCCCCCCAGCCTTTATAGCTGGTTTGCGCAACCGGATTTCGCTACCTATCGTAGCTCCCCAAGTGCATCACGATGCTGGGTGGGCACCGGTCCCATACACTGGCCGAAATTTCATGAGAAAATTTCTTTCTCCATGAAGACTCGAACCAGAGCGCATTCCGTAATGCGAGTCCTAGGCAGGATGCCTTAGACCACGACGCCACGGCGCAGGACCTTTTTGTAAAGTTTATTTGAATAATTTCGATGGAAAAATTGTTCCGGGGCCAGGCGTCGAACCCGGGACGTTTGGTTAAACGTACCAACGCTCTACCAATTGAGCTACCCGGGAACTCTACCAGAAATTATTCAAATCAACTTTACAGGAAGTTATACCGGAAAGCTTGATTTGCATAATACACTTCAATCTTCGTATCAGAAAACCACAATTTAAGTCACACAGAGTTAGTGTGCACGCAGTGTTGGTTGCTTGACGGTTGTCAGCCCACTTTGAGGTCTGTGGATATAGAGGGAGAAATTGGATCTGTGTCTGGTAGAGTTCCCGGGTAACTCGGTAGAGCGTTGGTACGTTTAACCAAAGGTCCCAGGTTCGATGCCCGGCCCGGAACAATTCTTCCGTCGAAATTATTCAAATAAACTTGACAGGAAGTTATACTTGAAATCTTGATTTTCATAATACACGTCACTGTTCATAACAGAAAACCACAATTTAAGTCACACAGAATTTATGTGCACTCAGTGTTGATTGCTTGACGGTTGTCAGCTCACTTTGAGGTCTGTGGAAATGGAGGGGAAGAATTGGATCTGTGTCTGGCAGAGTTCCCGTCTAGCTCAGTTGGTAGAGTGTTGGTACGTTTAACTAAAAGCCCCAGGTTCGATGCCCGGCCCCGGAACAATTTGTCCTTCGAAATTATACTTGGTTTATTTTTTCGCCTAGGTTATCTCCAACTGTAAGGCAAATGTTAGGTAATCTCTGACGAATTAACGGCCTCATCACCCCAAATACCATCTCGCTATCATCACTTTTATCGAAATTTACACTTCATTTTGTTTTTCAGATAAGTCGGTTATATAATAGAAATATTCTAATTTTTAAATCATATGAATTATCTAGTTTTGATATTAATTAACACTTATTAATACATTGATTACGTGTTAAAATATATAAAAAAGTAAAATATTTGTACAAATGTTTCCGCTTTCTGGGGCATCTTTAGGTACTTGCGAATGTGATATCTATTGAACTTCAATCAAAGTGAATATAGTATTTGTGTATACTGTAAATAAGTTATCATTATCCTATTAACCTTACTATAATTAAAATTTGTTAAAATATCTAAAAGCATACTGTATATATGTACAAAACCAATCAATTACAATTATTAAAATGTAATTTTATAGACTATGTTTATTTTATATGTTCTGAAGTTATGAGTTAAAACATTATACCACTACTTCACGTAGTCCTGTTAAGTTTAACTTAACGGTACAACGTGAAATAGTGGTATAATGTTTTACAAGATAAACATATACAATTGCATGTTAATAATTGTAATTCATGAATATATTTAATAACGTACAGTACCAACGGTAGGATACCTTGTGACCACTAAAAAAAACAATGTTTAATTTTGAACAATTTTTTTAACATTTTAATCAGCAAATAATATGTAGTATAATAAAAGTGAAAAATGGAAATGTCATTGTATATTTTCGAACAATTACTTCAGCATAACAATATAGAACAGGCTTGCAGAAGTGGGTACCAATTGTGGCGTACGTCACTTATCCCTTTCTTTCAACTCCTCGTCACTGACTTGGTAGGGGACGGGATTTGTATTCAGTGTCTGTGTTATGTGATTGCGTCATTCAACGCCGGTGTACTGTGACGGGGAACCAAGGCTTTCCCCAAGCTTTCCACCCCTCTCTCGCCAGTTTTGCATCCCTGATCTAGAAGATGTTGCGCATCACTTTCCTCACACCTATCCTCATCTACTGAACAGACCACAGTTTTGCTACAAAAATGTTTAATTTTGAGCAATTTTTTTAACATTTGTAATCAGCAAATAGTATTACTATAATAGAAGAGAAAAATTGAAATGTCATTGTATATTTTGGAACAATTACTTCAACATAACATACATCTTGATTACACAACTTTTAACACTGTATCACTTCGGAATATGTATGATAAGAACTTTCTTGTGTCAAATATTTTAACGTACATTGTTAACATGTTTCGACTTATTTTCGGTCATCTTCGGAACTGGTCGTTGTTGGTCTTGGGGCTTCTTGTTTTCTGTCTGGGTGCGTTCGTAGTGTAGAGTCAAAGAGTGTATGTGTTTTGAAATTGAGTTGCGTGTTGAGAATATCGTTGGGGTGTGTTTTCGTGTGTCTGTATATTTCATATTGTTCTAGTGTGTTGAGTTTCTGTCTTTTTGGTTGGATGTGCAGTATTTTCATGTCTGTGTTGATATCTCTGTAGGTGTGGTTAGCATTTGTGATGTGTTCTGCATATGTAGAGGTGTTTTGTAATTTTGTTATGGCTGTGATGTTCTCTGTAACGTGTTTGAAATGATCTGCCTGTCTGTCCTATGTAGAAGTTGTTGTAGGTGTTACATTTGAGTTTGTATACGCCTTTGTGGTTGTATTTGTTTGTTTGTGTTGTTTGTGTGTTGATATGTTTTTGTAGAGTGTTATTTGTTCTGTATGCGATGTTGTAGTTTAACAAAAGAAAACAAAAAATACATCACACTAACATAAGAAAACAAAAACACACATAAAATTGCTACCTCATTCAAGAAATTAAATTACAATATCGCATACAGAATACACAACACTCTACAAAAACATCTCAACACACAACACAAACAAACAAATACAACCACACAGGCGTATACAAACTCAAATGTAACACCTGCAACAACTTCTACATAGAACAGACAGGCAGATCATTTCAAACACGTTACAAAGAACATCACAGCCATAACAAAATTACAAAACACCTCCACATATGCAGAACACATCACAAATGCCAACCACACCTACAGAGACATCAACACAGACATGAAAATACTGCACATCCAAACAAAAAGACAAACTCAACACACTAGAACAATATGAAATATACAGACATACGAAAACACACCCCAACGATATTCTCAACACGCAACTCAACACATACACTCTTTGACTCTACACTACGAACGCACCCACACAGGAAACAAGAGGCGCCAAGACCAACAACGACCAGTTCCGAAGATGACCGAAAATAGGTCGAAACATGTTAACAAGGTACGTTAAAATATTTGACACAAAGTTCTTATCATACATATTCCGAAGTCAACATAACAGTCTGAAAGATGTTACGCAACACTTTCTACATACCCATCTTCACATACTGAACAAAGCACAGTTTACTACAAAAATGTTTAACTTTGAACAATTTTTTAACATTTGTAATCAGTAAATAGTATGTACTATAATAAAAGAGAAAACTTGAAATAGCGTTGTAAATTTTCGAGCAATTACTTCAACAAGGATGGAATATTTTTGTCCACTTTGACATATTTTCATATTTTAGTAAAACTATCAGTGAAAACGATTAAGCAATGACACAGGTAGAGGGATCCATAACTGGCAATAAATAATATTTCCATATTTTTAACATATCAGTTACATAATTAAAATATAAATTTTGAAGAAAATTGGCACAAAGTACCCCTCCCTGCTGGTATTTCAAGATATCTAACACATGTAATGTTCATGCGTTGGTTTCCACAAATTCAGGTCGCTTCAGTTGTTATCAGTAAACAAAAGTAGTTTATACAAACATTTGAATGCTTGTGTTCTTACGTACAAGATAATTGGTACAATTTGTTGGTATACAGTACATTACAACAAGGCACCACTATAATTATAACTTGGAGAATTAAAAATTCTAACAAATTATAAATAACTCACCTGTTACGTGAAAATGTTTGTACGTAACTGAATACACATTAAATTGATTTATTTATTTATTTATATTTTTTATTTATTTTTTATTTATTTATTTACTTATTTATTTATTCAGTTATTTATTGATTTAGTTATTTATTTACTTATTTATTTATTTACTTATTTATTTAGTTATTTATATACTTATTTATTTAATTATTTACTTACTTACTTATTTAATTATTTACTTACTTACTTATTTACTTATTTATTTATTTTTATTTATTTATCTATTTGCTTATTTTTTACTTATTTATTTATTCATTTATTTATTTAGATGCACTATCACCTTTACTTTTTAACTTTGCTCTAGAGTATGCCTTTAGGAAAGTCGAGGATAACAGAGAGGGTTTGGAATTGAACGGGTTACATCAGCTGCTTGTCTATGCGGATGACGTGAATATGTTAGGAGAAAATCCACAAACGATTAGGAAAACACGGGAACTTTACTGGAAGCAAGTAAAGAGATAGATTTGGAAGTAAATCCCGAAAAGACAAAGTAGCCTATATGATTATGTCTCGTGACCAGATTATTGTACGAAATGGAAATATAAAAATTGGAAATTTACCTTTTGAAGAGGTGGAGAAGTTCAAATATCTGGGAGCAACAGTAACAAATATAAATGATACTCGGGAGGAAATTAAACACAGAATAAATATGGGAAATGCCTGTTATTATTCGGTTGAGAAGCTTTTATCATCCAGTCTGCTGTCGAAAAATCTGAAAGTTAGAATTTATAAAACAGTTATATTACCGGTTGTTCTGTATGGTTGTGAAACTTGGACTCTCACTTTGAGAGAGGAACAGAGACTACGGGTGTTTGAGAATAAGATTCTTAGGAAAATATTTGGGGCTTAGAGGGATGAAGTTACAGGAGAATGGAGAAAGTTACACAACGCAGAACTGCACGCATTGTATTCTTCACCTGACATAATTAGGAACATTAAATCCAGAAGTTTGAGATGGGCAGGGCATGTAGCACGTATTGGCGAAACCAGAAATGCATATAGAGTGTTAGTTGGGAGGCCGGAGGGAAGAAGACCTTTAGGGAGGCCGAGACGTAGATGGGAGGATAATATTAAAATGGATTTGAGGGAGGTGGGATATGATGATAGAGATGGATTAATTTTGCTCAGGATAGGGACCAATGGCGGGCTTATGTGAGGGCGGAAATGAACCTTCGGGTTCCTTAAAAGCCAGTAAGTAAGTATTTATTTATGTATTTCTTTATTTATTTATTTATTTACTTTCTTACTTTATTTATTTATTTTTAATTATTTATTTATTTAATTTATTTTATTTATTTAACATAAAATATAATATAAACAGAAAAACTTTAGCTCGCCCCTGAAAGAGTAGAACTCGTGCTCAGGGGCGGATTCCTGAATTGAAATTAAGAAGTATATAATACAATTTGTGTTATCTCTACTACGCAATTACTAATAGTGTTCGCCTAATTCAATGATTGAAGCGTCGGCTGGAACAACGTTGTAAGTTACAAAATTTTCATTGGGCTCGTTTCCGTGTAATAATGTTGTATGTTATGTTACCTTGCTATACTCTTTGGCTTGCAACTGTCCATCAATGCAGTAGGCTACGTGAAATTTGTCCACTCAAAAGTTTGCTACTCTATAACAACAACGTTGTACGTGTACACATTTTTGGAGGTCCTGTAAACTTTACAAAATGTAACTTACAACGTTGTTCCAGCCGACGCTTCAATTATTTTTCCACTAAATAGGGGGAGGAAAAGAGCCAGTTGTTCTTTTAAGCGAGAAATGTTTTTTGCTGCTACGCTACATTTAAGACAAAGCCAGATTTTTTTAAAGAAATTGCCGGTAGCTAAATTTGAAATATACTGATTACGACATCTCAGTAAATCCATTCTCAGAGAGCTTATTACGAACTTTAAAGTTATCGTGGCGGCAAAAACTGTTACAACGACGATCACTTCATAATTTATTGGAAGTGCTACATGAAGCATAGTTACGTCTAACATAGTTAATTAAATGAATAGAGTGGGATGAGTAGATTTTAGCCACAAGCTTCATTGGTTGTATTGGCGTTCCTAATTTATGGCCGTCGCCAATGCACTACGTCATCTACAAACGCATTACACTAGAGTGCACACTGAGGCAACGAATTTAGCACCGATCGATGCTAAATTCCCGGGCAGATGATTGCATTCTCATTAGATTTCCGTTAAAGTGCAAGAGCATTAGGGAGTTTGACGTTTCCTCGTAAGGAAATATAGTAAACTCGCCTAGAAGGGAGTCCGCTTTCTTCACTTGTTACCAAGCTGCGAGCCACGTTTCCAGTCACTACTTGCAAGAGCGAAGTAATCGCGTCTTATAGCTATATTGAAGAGTTATTAATAATAATCATAAGGAAATTGATTTTAATTTCGTTTCTATGATATTCAATTAAATTTTATCGAGTACATCTATCCTTACTTTACATCCTTCTTTTGCCTCCCTACAAACTAACTTCATTTATAGTGTATTTTCCCTATATTTTTCTTCGTCTAAGTACTTCTTGCCGTTCATCTCTTTCTTCATTCTTTTTTTTTCTCCCTGTATCACATTTACTGATTTACCCTATTCACCGCTTCTCTAATCGTTTATCTTCTCTCTTGTTTCTTCCTCTCTGTTGCTTTCTTTTCTTACTCCCTCATGTATGTACACAAAATGTACAAAATAAAATTAAAAAAATATATATATTTTTTATTTTCCTTTTAATTTTATTGTGTACATTTTATTCAATCCTCTGTTTCTGGTTTAATTACTCGTATATGAATTCTACTCCTTGCCATTTAATACTAATATGTATTGCAATGTGTTTATTTCTATTTTATTGTATGCATTTTACTGAATTATCGGCTTCTGATTTTATGTGATTCGTATTTGATCCTAATAACTTTAATATTTATTCCACTGTGTTTATTTTTATTTTATTAGGCAAATTTTTATTTAACTACATCTTTTTATCTCATTATGTAAATCGTATCTATATGTAATTTCTTACATTCGATTCAGTTGTGTGTACAACTATATAACCAAGATTTTTAATCCTGATTGAGTGCAAGAGAAGGCCCTACAGCCTTAACTCTGCCATGTTAAATAAAGGCATTATTATTATTATTATTATTATTATTATTATTATTATTATTATTATTATTATCTCTCTATCTTTTCTGCTCGCTTTCTGATTTCTCCTTCCGTCTATTCCCTTTATCCTTTATTCTTTACTTCATCATTTATTTCCCTCTCTGTCTTTCCTATTACCTCTCTTCCTTCTTTCTGTTGCCTCTCTTCCTTCTTTCTGTTGCCTCTCTTCCTTCTTTCTGTTGTCTCTCTTCCTTCTTTCTGTTGCCTCTCTTCCTTCTTTCTGCTGCCTCTCTTCCTTCTTTCTGCTGCCTCTCTTCCTTCTTTCTGTCGCCTCTCTTCCTTCTTTCTGTTGCCTCTCTCTCTTTCTGTCCTCTCTGTCATTTTCTATTCCCCGTACTCCTTTATTTTTTCTGTTTTTCTCTCTTCTTTCTTCCCTCCAACACCATCTCTTCTGTTTTTCGTTTTTTGTTTTTTGTTTTCTGTCCTTTATTATTTTCTGTCCTGTTCTATTCTCTGTGCGCTACTCTCTCTGTCCTTTTCTATTCTCTCTGTCCTTTTCTATTCTCTCTGTCCTGTTATATGCTCTCTGTACTATTCTACTCTCTGTCCTTTTCTACTCTCTCTCTGTCCTGTTCTACTGTCTCTGTCCTGTTCTACTCTCTCTGTGTTCGTGTCTACTCTCTCTGTCCTGTTCTACTCTCTCTGTGTTCGTGTCTACTCTCTCTGTCCTGTTCTACTCTCTCTGTGTTCGTGTCTACTCTCTCTGTCCTGTTCTACTCTCTCTGTGTTCGTGTCTATTCTCTCTGTCCTGTTCTACTCTCTCTGTGTTCGTTTCTATTCTCTCTGTCCTGTTCTATTCTCTCTGTCCTGTTCTACTCTCTCTGTCCTGTTCTACTCTCTCTGTGTTCGTGTATATTCTCTCTGTCCTGTTCTACTCTCTCTGTCCTGTTCTACTCTCTCTGTATTCGTGTCTATTTTCTCTGTCCTGTTCTACTCTCTCTGTCCTGTTCTACTCTCTCTGTGTTCGTGTCTACTCTCTCTGTCATGTTCTACTCTCTCTGTCCTGTTCTACTCTCTCTGTGTTCGTGTCTATTCTCTCTGTCCTGTTCTACTCTCTCTGTGTTCGTGTCTACTCTCTCTGTCCTGTTCGACTCTCTCTGTGTTCGTTTCTATTCTCTCTGTCCTGTTCTACTCTCTCTGTGTTCGTGTCTATTCTCTCTGTCCTGTTCTACTCTCTCTGTGTTCGTTTCTGTTCTCTCTGTCCTGTTCTACTCTCTCTGTCCTGTTCTACTCTCTCTGTGTTCGTGTCTGTTCTCTCTGTCCTGTTCTACTCTCTCTGTGTTCGTGTCTATTCTCTCTGTCCTGTTCTACTCTCTCTGTGTTCGTGTCTACTCTCTCTGTCCTGTTCTACTCTCTCTGTCTTCGTTTCTATTCTCTCTGTCCTGTTCTACTCTCTCTGTGTTCGTGTCTATTCTCTCTGTCCTGTTCTACTCTCTCTGACCTGTTCTACTCTCTCTGTGTTCGTGTTCTACTCTCTCTGTCCTGTTCTACTCTCTCTGTGTTCGTGTTCTACTCTCTCTGTCCTGTTCTACTCTCTCTGTGTTCCTGTTCTACTCTCTCTGTGTTCGTGTTCTACTCTCTCTGTCCTGTTCTACTGTCTCTGTGTTCGTGTTCTACTCTCTCTCTGTCCTGTTCTACTCTCTCTGTTTTCGTTTCTATTCTCTCTGTGTTCGTGTCTATTCTCTCTGTCCTGTTCTACTCTCTCTGTGTTCGTGTCTATTCTCTCTGTCCTGTTCTAGTCTCTCTATGTTCGTGTCTACTCTCTCTGTCCTGTTCTACTCTCTCTGTACTGTTCTACTCTCTCTGTGTTCGTGTCTATTCTCTCTGTCCTGTTCTACTCTCTCTGTCCTGTTCTACTCTCTCTGTACTGTTCTACTCTCTCTGTCCTGTTCTACTCTCTCTATATTCGTGTCTACTCTCTCTGTCCTGTTCTACTCTCTCTGTGTTCGTGTCTATTCTCTCTGTCCTGTTCTACTCTCTCTGTTTTCGTTTCTATTCTCTCTGTCGTGTTCTACTCTCTCTGTCCTGTTCTACTCTCTCTGTGTTCGTGTCTATTATGTCTGTCCTGTTCTACTCTCTCTGTCCTGTTCTACTCTCTTTGTGTTCGTTTCTATTCTCTCTGTCCTGCTCTACTCTCTTTGTCCTGTTCTACTCTCTCTGTGTTCGTTTCTATTCTCTCTGTCCTGTTATATTCTCTCTGTCCTGTTATATGCTCTCTGTCCTGTTATATGCTCTCTGTCCTGTTTTATGCTCTCTGTCCTGTTCTATTCTCTCTCTTCTGTGCTAATCTGTCTTTTTTCACGCTCTGTCCCTTTCTGTACTGTTCCATTTTTCTATTCTTTCAGTATCCTTTTCCTATTCTCTCTCCGTTCTTTTCCTATATTCTCTCCATGCTTTTTTCTATGCTCATCCGCCCTTTTCCTGTCCTCTCTCTGTGCTCTGATAGCTAATAGGAGGAAAGCTCAAATTTAATAGGTTTATATGGAGCTCTTTCACATTCGAATGCTCTCGCTTCCTCGTAAGTGGGCTTCATTATTCTCCGAAGAGTCGCAATGTCGAAAATGGAGTCACGTTTCCATACCAATGTAGTGAATAACCATTGATTTCCTGACGTGACTGTTTGAAATAGGGGCATTCCCATTTTAGTATAAAGCCATAACTACATTGATTCTCGCAACCTACACCACTTCCTCATAATGTGGGTGCCATCGAAAGGATATATTTGATTTTCTTGGAAAACTGTCTTTCATTTTCATAGTTTTCTGTCCAAAGGCAGGTCTTTTACTGAAAACTCAACATTCTCCAATCTTTCCTGTATTCTGTCTTCCTCTTGCCACGTTTGCAGTTTTTCTTGCGAAATATAAAGTATAATTGTAGGACTGCAGCATGTTACGCTAAGATGCAAGCCATTTAAGTAGTCCGCATGTTAATTGTAAGATTTTTGTCGGCATCTGCTGTTTTAAGATGGATGTGAATGTTGGATAACGAAATATAATTAAGTGTCATAAATTATTCTGTCACCCTCATCTGCTTTTCTTATTAACTCTTTAGCCTCCTGACCTACTGCTTTGCCCTTCTCATCTACCTTTTTGCCATCTTCACCAATTTCTTTGTCATTCTCGTCATCGTTTCCATGCTCAAGATCTTCTTTGTCATCCTCAATTTCTTCTTTTATCCACAACTTCTTTACAATTTTCAACTTCTTCGTCATCCTCAACATCAGCTTCGTCACCATAACATAATCTGTGCCACCCTCAACATCATCTTCGTCACCCTCAACATCTTTGTCATCACAATTCTTTCTTTGTTATTCGACCTCTTTCCTTCTCACCTCAACTTTTTTTTATTTCTTCGTCATTCCTATCTTCTTTATTATCCCTACATCCATCGACATGTCCACCTTCTCCTTATGTTATCCCCACCTTGTTTTCTGTCACCCCTCTTCTCCTTTCTCATTTTCGTCTGTTTTCGTTATCCTAGTCCTCTTTTTTGTTATCCTAGTCTTCTTTTTTATCATCCTCGTCTTCTTTTTTATCATCATCTTCTTTTTTTGATATCGTCTTTTTTGTTATCCTCTTCTTCTTTTTTGTTATCCTCTTCTTCTCTTTCATTATCCTCCTCTTTTTATCACCGTTGTCTCTTTTGTTATCCTCGTCTTTCTTTTTGTTATCATCGTCTTTTTCGTTATCCTCGTCTTCTTTTTCGTTATCCTCGTCTTCTTTTTCGTTATCATGTCTTTTTTGTTATCATCGTCTTCTTTGTTATACTCGCCTTCTTTTTATCATAGTCTTCTTTTCTTGTTACCCTCGTCTCCTTTTTGTTATCGTCTCCATTTTTGTTATTCTGCTCTATTTTTTGTTATTCTCGTCTCTTTTTATTATCCTCGTCTCTGTTTTCTTTATGTTCGTCGAAATTTTCGTTATCCTCATTTTCTTTTTGTTATCCGCGTATCCCCTGTTTTCTTTATCTTCGTCGAAATTTTCGTTATCCTCATTTTCTTTTTGTTATCCACGTATCCCCTTTGTTATCCACGTCTTCTTTTTTGTTATTCTCGTCTTCTTTTCTGTTATCCTCTTCTCCTTTTTTGTTATGCTCTTGTTTTATCTTCGTTTCCATTTTTTATCATCTTCGTTTTACTTTCTTATCATTCTCGTATTCCTTATCGTCCTTATCTCCCTTTCGTCCTCGTCTCCCTTATCATCCATGTCTACATTATCCTCATCTCGCATCCTTGTCTCCCATTTTTGTCATCCTCGTCTATTTTACTTGTCATCCTCATCTGTTTCTTGTCTCGTCTCTTTTTCTTGTCATTCTAATCTCTTTTTCTTGTTATTTTCGTCTCTCTTTCTTGTCATTCTCGTCTCTTTCTTGTCATTCTCGTCTCTCGTTCTTGTCATTTCGTCTCTCGTTCTTGTCATCTTCGTCTCTCGTTCTTGTCATCTTCGTCTCTCGTTCTTGTCATCTTCGTCTCTCGTTCTTGTCATCTTCGTCTCTCGTTCTTGTCATCTTCGTCTCTCGTTCTTGTCATCTTCGTCTCTCGTTCTTGTCATTTCGTCTCTCGTTCTTGTCACCTTCGTCTCTCGTTCTTGTCATCTTCGTCTCTCGTTCTTGTCATCTTCGTCTCTCTTTCTTGTCATCTTCGTCTCTCGTTCTTGTCATCTTCGTCTCTCGTTCTTGTCATATTCGTCTCTCGTTCTTGTCATTTCGTCTCTCGTTCTTGTCATCTTCGTCTCTCGTTCTTGTCATCTTCGTCTCTCGTTCTTGTCATCTTCGTCTCTCGTTCTTGTCATTTCGTCTCTCGTTCTTGTCATCTTCGTCTCTCGTTCTTGTCATTTCGTCTCTCGTTCTTGTCATCTTCGTCTCTCGTTCTTGTCATCTTCGTCTCTCGTTCTTGTCATCTTCGTCTCTCGTTCTTGTCATCTTCGTCTCTCGTTCTTGTCATCTTCGTCTCTCGTTCTTGTCATCTTCGTCTCTCGTTCTTGTCATCTTCGTCTCTCGTTCTTGTCATCTTCGTCTCTCGTTCTTGTCATCTTCGGCTCCCGTTCTTGTCATCTTCGTCTCACGTTCTTGTCATCTTCGTCTCTCGTTCTTGTCATTTCGTCTCTCGTTCTTGTCATCTTCGTCTCTCGTTCTTGTCATCTTCGTCTCTCGTTCTTGTCATCTTCGTCTCTCGTTCTTGTCATTCTCGTCTCTCTTTCTTGTCGTTCATGCCTCTCTTTCTTGTCGTTCACGTCTCTCTTTCTTGTCATCCTCAGCTATTTTTCTTGTCATCCTCTTCTTTCTTTCTTTTTATTTCTTTCTTTCTTTCTTTCTTTCCATTCTCGTCTACCTTTTCGGTCATCATCCTCCTGTTCATAATTATCTTATTGTGGTCATCATATTCTTCAGTCATCATTGAATTCTGTGTCAGTGCATCGTGAGAACAGGAATTAATTTCTTGTTACAACTATGAGTCCTGCAAAGGGAGGAGTCTATTTAGCGACAGTAAGCTGTCATTATGCTCCCCGCAGGGAACTTAATCCACACAGATAGATATCTCCGCCTTAATTACCGCTAAAGCCTTTGATCTATTTTAATTGGTCTATGTGTTCGTAAGCTTCAAAACGATGCGATCAAATTATAAACACGTTATATAACTGAAAATCAATTGTGTTCCAATAGTGTATTAAGACAAATTTTGCATTTTGAGAAGCTTTTTTATGAAGCCTATATACGTGACATAAATTTACTTACTTATCTCAATAACATGTTTGAATACAAGACAGATTAACCTAATCCTCTTTTTCGTTACGAAATAAACACTGTAATTCTACGTTTAAAATCGAGTCGAGGACTCGCTATATTTTTGACGTAGAATATGTCTTCCTCCGCACCACGTACGGACACCTGCTTCGGGATCCCTGGTGAAGCAATAAATTGCAAAATTTCAAATCCTCACTGTAATAACACTTATGGGTCACAAACCGAATGATAATGTAGTTAGTAGTTACGCCAATTATATCAAACGCGGGCATGTTGTACCCTCTGACAAGGAGTCTAGTGACCTTTCGTATACAGAATCGCATGCAGGCACACGCTTAAAAGAGATTCTATGTCACTGCTGCACTTCGTTTAAAGGCTAGAAATGGCCGCGCTTGAAATGCCTGAGTTAGACCATGAACCAATGTAATTTGTGTGACCATGTCGAATGACGCCATCTCCGTTCCCTATGGACGTGAGAGCGCCAAATTTGTCTTTCTCTCAGTAATATATCTGCATCCAGAGCAGGTATAGTCCTGTGCTACCACTACCACTGTTTCACCTCTTATCGCGAGTTCTAGGCCTACAATATTGTATTTACTGGGTATAATAGACACTTTGAGTGAATCGTAATGAAAAGTTTGTTGTGAGCTTGAACTAATTTCGGAAAATAGTATATTACTATACAAGGTTGAGAAGTGCTTTTTACAAAATTGATAAAAATTTGAAAAGCGAGTTTTTCAATTTTCGAGTTTCTGTAATGCACTTCACAAACATGTATTGTACACTATTTTTTGCACTATAGTAGCCTATATTTTGAAAATAATGTTTTTAAATCTTAATATATAGTACGTATGTTACATTATGAACAGCTGACTGATGTTAGCAGTCTGGCCAACGCACAAACTTCAACTTCAATGTGAAGGAGAAAAAATGATTCAGGTACTTGTAATATTTCGTGTTCAATTGGAATGATTTTATTACTTTTTGTTAAGTGGTGTTTGGATAGTTTAATATACAACGCGTACGATACACTATGAACAGCTGACTGAAGATTAGAAAAAGAAAAGAAAATACAGAAATCAAGAAATTAAGAAGGAAAGAAAACACCAAAAATAAAAGAGATATGAGAAAATGAAGAAAAAAGGAAAAATGAAACAAGAAAAGAAGAAATCGTGTAATAAACATCTAGAAAGGAAGGAAACGCAAAAAAAAAGAAATAAGAAATAGAGAAACCAAGGAATAGAGAAAGAAACGAGAAATTAAAAAGTAAAGAGGAAAGAAAAGAAGGAATGGTGAAACACCAGGCAAGGAAAGAAGAAATAGAGAAATGAGAAATGGGGAAAGAAAGGAAAAAGGAAGAAAGAAAATAAGAAATAGTGAAAATTAAAAATTATGGTTTATTTCACGACGCTCGCAACTGCAGAGATTATATCAGCGTCGCCGGTGTGCCGGAATTTTGTCCCGCAGGAGTTCTTTCACATGCCGGTAAATCTACTGACATGAGTCTGTCCCATTTAAACACACTTAAATGCCATCGACCTGGGCCGAACTCGCAACCCCGAACCGACTATACCGACTACGCTACCCAGGCCGACTGAAAGAAGTAGGTCTATGTGGAGAAAGAATTCAAGAGTGGTCGAGTAGGGGAGAACGGGTAACGCGATTACGGACCTCAGGATACGTATGTACCGTATAAGCAGCAAAATTAGACGATGTATTGGATAGAGTTACGCAATAAGAGGCCAAGCGCCAAAAACCTGTTTCGAGATATTGGTCATTGAAATAAATCTGTTTTTTTTTTTTTTTTTAAATAAAGATTTGATGCAAGAAGTATTATAACATTCATACTATTACAAAAAAAATAGCACAAATAATACCAAAAAAGGCTAACCGATTTTAAATAAGTTGAATTAATATTTCAAAGCTAAATAAATCAATCAATCAATTTTATGCAATAAACGAATTTTTGCTTATAAATAGCAGTAAAATTCAGATATCGTATTCTTGTTTTTTTCCCCCGAATTAAATTAGCCTGCCATCAACAGATTTGTGCAAATATACATTTACATATATATATATATATATATATTTTTTTTTTTCTTCAAATTGTCGGTTGGTCTATTATTGCTCTATTATACTCCGTCCAATTGTACAATGGTCCATATCACACAAAATAATTATAATCTGGGATTAAAAGGTTTGTTTTTCACAATCGTATTAGGCACTTATTTTACTATTCTAGGGGTGCTATGCATAGAAATTTACCTAGTCCGCGCTAAACTAGCCCCGGCTATCGACTGATTACTTGTAAAGGATTCATATCTATCATATCGCTAACACTGGTTTATGTATACGAAAAACGTTAGTTTGCTGATCATCCACCAGAAGCCCGCGCTAAGAATGTCTGTGAATATAGCCCTATAAGTTTACGAATATTTAGAAACACCTTTCACTATTGCAGATTCAATTTAAGGATCGATATTCTTTATTGCAACAGGATTTCATGGACTACATGTAATTATTGGGACAACCTTCCTAATGACATGTTTATTACGACACTTAACTTTACATCGAATCATTAGCTGCAACTGCTAAGGAATAAATTATAAATTATGCCGTTAATAGAAACAATTTGTTTGACTTCTTAGTGTATTCGTTTATTCACTCTTTAATATTGTAATTGCATGCGTATTTAGTAGGTTTTTGGGGCATGAGCTTCCGAACATTAATCATCAGGTGCGCGGGAAATTCAGACAGGCTACACGCTACCTCTGATAATTATCTTTTCGAACCACCATTTTTCTGCCATTATATCCTTCATTCTTCAGCTTAGCCAGGGGTTTTTACAGAGTACTGACAGCCACTTAGACATAATACTTCCCACAGTTACGTTATCGCTTATTTTTCCTTAGAATGTTTTGTAATTTGTTGTAGAAATTATGAGTTGCAGTAAGATAAAAGTGTGCATGGACTAATTCTTTACGCTATCTCCGAATTTATTCAATATCTTGTTACAACAATTGATCGGTTTATTACAGCCAGTATTGAAATAAGTCCGTGTTGAAACCCATTAACCACAATTATTTCAACACTTTATGTACGAGCTTGTCTATATTAAAATGCCTTCTCGAAAAACACTTACTGAGGAATAGTCTGAAATTTGTATAGTTACCAGGAAAGCAAAATCTGTATACTCCTGCTATCTGTTGAGATGTTGGAAAAGTAACTACTTCATTAGACGCAGAATGTAGGATACCATATTATAGGTAAGCTACATATCTCATTTTTGACCAAAATGTCAGTTACCATGTTTTACACTCGAGCCTCTCAAATAATATTTGTATTAGTGTCTGAATATTCTATTACATTAGAATTTTTATAACTTTGCACCCACGTTCACAATGAGTTGTTCGATGTATTGTTCCTTTTAGTACTCTAAAATCACTATCCGACTGTTGTTAAAATGTATTCGCTAATACGTCCATCATGTTATATAAAATTACATCATAAAACTTGCACAACACAAATGGTTTTATTGTCGTATATAAAAATGTGTAATTTCTGAAGCAAAGTGGACACTCGACGCTGCGGGTTGCATTTCTACCCACGCCTTGTTTTATAATATCAACCTTCTTGTTTACTGGCATAGCCGAGAATTCTTCCCGGCCTTCTCGGAAAAGCCAGCGACACGAAGAGGAGCGCCTGACCTGCATGCGTCTTCAAAATAGGATTACTTACAGAATGCAATAAAGCGTAAGCAAAGAGAATAGACAGATATTACGTGTTTTGACGGCAGTTGGAAATGGAGGGAAAGGAAACGGAATAAATAGTTGGGAGGGGGAATTTGTTGGAAAGTGCCTAACAACGAACGAAAAAGAAAGTTGAAGCGTGTAAAGGGTAAACTACGTTTAGGATAAAGTAACTACATCTGAAACGAATGAAGGAACGTGTCGTATATTCGACTTATAAAATAGTGTTTCGTTCCTAAAGAAGATGGCGTCGACCATTCGGAGATTTCTCCAGTTTATGAGCGTTTCCTTCTTCCAATCTGGGCTATATATCAATGAAGTACAAGCAGATTTCTCTCTAACTTTTCAGTAAAGATCAGTTCACCAAATCATCTGGAAATAAACTTATCCTTAATAAAACTTGTATTGCCTTTGAGAGTAATGTATTATCTCTGGCGTTGTTGACGATTTCCAAACAAAAACAAGATAGCGATCCCCAACCTACTCCTTGTGATATATTTATATATTTTCTATCTCTATATCTATGCTAATAATAAATCTGTAGCCGAAATTTTTCTGGTAATTTTCGATTTTCCAAAAATAATTGGTCCTAACATATATAATTAACCACCCTGAAATCGAAAATCACATTTTTTAAATTTTTGTTTGTATGTCTGTCTGTATGTTTGTTACCTTTTCACGCGATAATGGCTGAACCGATGTATATGAAAATTGGAATATAAATTAAGTTCGTTGTAACTTAGATTTCAGGCTATATGGCATTCAAAATACTTTATTTAAAAGGGGGGTTATAAGGGGGCCTGAATTAAATAAATCGAAATATCTCGCTTATTATTGATTTTTGTGAAAAATGTTACATAACAAAAGTTTCTTTAAAAATGATTTTCGATAAGTTTTATTCTTTACAAAATTTTGATAGGACAGATATTTAATGAGATAAATGAGTTTTAAAATTAAAATAACGCCATCTAAGACGGTGCAATGAATTAAGAACAAATGACTTCGTCTATAAGGGGCCTTGGGCATAACAATCGAAAGGTATTAAACAGAGCCTACAGAGAATGTTTCTGTGTTTGTATGAAGTAATATCAGAAGCTAAATTAACCGATTTGTATAATTAATTATTATTTCACCATTGGAAAGTGTAGTTTCTCTAGATGGACATAATGCTATAATGTTATTACAGTAACGTCTGAGTAAATCGAGCACAGAAAATGTGATAGGCTATTTTGTACATTCATTTTCTGTATTTCTTAAAATAATATTTATGTACACTCATTTTAATCTCAGAGAATTAACGAACAACGAGAGTGTATTGATTTAGTATGCAGTAATAGTACGTTAGCTTAGCAATCCATTATTTTATAATTCAAATTTTAACTATGCTCAATTGAATCGTGTTAAAATACATAAAATATATATGCAATAAATGCAATGCAAAAAAAATTGGGTAATGAGCGAAGCAGATTATCTTGCGCTGTTGTAAAAGTTGTTCCCTGGATCAAACGCCCTATTTTAATTATGTAATTACTTTATATTTATTTCTAACAGGTGTAGCGGAGCGCACGGGTACGGCTAGTATGTAATAAGTATCAATTCTTTAACACCCGTGCACATTCAATGGACCTTCCTGCCCTTATTACACTAATATTCACTGGCAACTTCACTTTAAAGCAACTATACAACTACTATTAACCGACACACTTTTCATACACGTGCACATCCTTGTCATTTAGAGATATTTCTACTTGTAAAGATTGCTGACCACTGGGCTAGCGACGCACGGATATCATCACAGTGTGTGTGCAACCAAGAGATGCTACTCCGCAAGCGAAATGTGTATCCGTGAACTGTGCGGGGTCCAATGCGGGAGATATCACATTCTCGAGTGTAGAAAGCGTGTGAAATCTATCAGGGAAACAATACAGGAGATAGTACAGGGACATCATTTTATTTTTACTAACATTTTTAATATTAACCGGGCTCTACTTTTAGAGAACCGGAAAAACCGTTCGCTACCCCCTTCCACAACTGGAGTTCGATGATACTGGCGTAAAACACAAACAAATCGCTTTACTAGGTATAGAAGGGGAGAAAAGTAGTTCATCAATTTACGTAAACTAGGAAATATCGCGATTTTGAATTCGATAATTTTCATTAGGTTTTTATTTAATCAAAATGCAGTACTGTATTAAGAATAAGTGTTTTTACTCACGAACTGAGCTATCCATGCAAACGTATTCATTATGCACTGTATATTATACTGTCTACATCACATTAGCGTACAATATAGAGAATGAAGTTCAATTGAAAAATAATCATAATATGGATATTTAAACACATTTTTGAAAATGGTAGCCGTTCATTTCGATAGCCTACAGGCTTCAGTTCTTTTGTGCATATCATCGCATATAGACTATTGCATCTAATTCCAATTACCAGTTTCGTCTTTCGTACTAGTAACTCATGTTGAAATAATTCTGTACGTACTCTATAAAAGAGTACCTTATGTACTGTAAATTCAATCTTCACTTCTGCCCGACCCGCACAGATAAAATTACTCAGACATGTTATCTACTGCCCGTCCAAGTGTTTATGCCGCAGGATCGTAGAAAGGAGGGAAATCACGTGACAGTTAATTACTTAACGAGACCCTTTTATTTAAGTTATTTTAAACAGTTGTATAATATTACGTAAACGTCCAATTCCTAATAGAAATTAATGTTTTCAGAAAAGAGCTAAGACAGGCCTGGTTTTACAGAGGGCCGTGCAGAAGCAGGTGGGGGAAATCGGGATGCAACGTAGGCAAACGGACAGTACCTTTGCGAAAATATGATTCAATATTAAAAATTCTTTCGTCACTGGAAAACGCGAACATATTTCTGGAACGTACTATACTCAGTAACTCAGTGCTCTTTACTATAAGCGGCCTTGATTCTGTCTAGAGAATAGTTGAAACTCCATTAGTAGAAGGGGTGGGAGTGAAGTACATTCAAAAACTCAGGTACAATAAAAATTGAAGTAAAAATAAAATGATGTCCCTGTATAACCGTATCTATGCACAGTGTGCGCAATCCCAAACTATTATAATGAAACTTGTAGGGATTCTGCAGCTGAAATATACTTTAAGGCTGCTGGTGAACAAATTAGTGATGACAAAGACAAATACTACGTCATTTCCCTTATCTTTTCACTCATGTTATACCTGGTAAGGTTTATCTTGTTCAATAGCAATAAAAACAAGTCCCTTTAAATGAGGGTGGAGATTATGGGAGGGTTGTAAATTTTCAGGATTCCTTTCAAAATCTTGTTATTGTACAGGCTGCCGGAACTCAGTTTCTTGAAAGACAAGCTCGGTGACGGAACTACTCAGTACGAAGAGAGATATTTTGTTATTTTATTTTGTGCTACAGAATGTATCAACTAGTCCCTTCCGCCACTGGATAGATGGAAGGCACCGCTCCACTCACCCATCGCCATAACAAATACGAAGTAAGACATATCTCCTTTCTCACTCCTTTCACAGTGAGGCAAGCTACATCACACAGACTTTACACAGTGTTGTTCCAAGACAGGAGCGACAGAGTCCGGACAGAAAGTTATTAAGTTAAATATACAAAAAGAAAGATAATGACGAAATAATGAGTAAGCATATGTATGTAATGTACGTAATAGTTATTTATGCAACAAGTGGATAATTTTGATTATTATGGCATGAGTGAATGTCGCACGAACGATAGTCGAGCGTTATATGCGTGCAGTTCACCTCAGTGTATTGTGAGACATTGAAGGAATTAATCATTTTTACGTAGTGTAGTGCAAGCAAATACCTCACTATAATAATACCGGACAGTTGTATACTAGCAGCATTGACGTGAGTGCGAAATATCGCGGACCTGATATCTAGCGGAGCGGCGTGGAATTACGTCTACAAATACAAATATTAACATAGCGGGATTTGGACTATTGTTTGAAACGTGAGTTACTAATGTGGAATTATATATATGAAACATTTAAGAATTGTGAATAGTATTTAATGCAAAATTATTATATATATGAAACACTTAAGAATTGTGAATAGTATTTAATGCAAAATTATTATCTTATGGCAAAGTTGCATATTATGCGAAATATTACATACTTCATATTACATTCCGTAATTAATTGTTACTTATTTTTTCTTTGGTTTAGTGAGACAAGATAAATTCTGACATTAAGAATGAATTTACAATAATGTTTTATATAACCATTGCTGACAACTGCAAAGATAAAATTGATAGAAATCTGATGCTTGTAATAATTAGTAAAGGCATGTGGACAACAATAAAACTTAATTTGATAAAACCATTAAAATTGCCAATACATTTTAACTTCTATTCATTTATTAAGTCTAATTAAATAAAACTAATTTGTATTTTTCTATCAACACAAAGACGAAGGAATTAGGCCTACTAAAGAATGTTGTTGACTCACGTTTTATGATCTCTCGGATATCAAAAGTACGATTTGGAGCAATTTGTAATGCTGTAATTTTGTAGCAATTATAAACACCACATATACACGCTGACATTTTCACACAGCACCAATTAATAAAACTATTAGCTAGCCCAGCAACAATATACAGTACATTGCAGTTGATTACAGCTTGTTTCGTATCGACACACCAGCCGCCTAGGTAGCAGCACCAGCATCGTTCGCGCGGAGAATTGCTAGCTGTCCGGTATTATTATAGTAAGGAATTTGGTGCAAGCTATTGTGTTCTTTAATTGTTTGAAAATTGTGTATAGCATATTGTAATTTAAGTTATGCAAGGAAGTGAGGAAAATATCCGACAAATAATTTTAAACATTTCGCAATAAGATATTAATCGAGTATTTCAGAACTGTCTTCGTAGTTAAAAATGTAGCGAAAAGACACTTTGAACCGTTGCTTACGAGATTACACAAGCTGGCGCATAGCGCTTGAAAAACGAGTCTGAAGTGGTTCCCTCGTAATGCCAATTCCGCCGCTCGGAGCGCTGTTCTGCCCTAAATATTCATAGCAGAACACTTAAAAGACATTGACATTTGGGACATTTAAAGGACTCACCAGTGCTTATTAAATGCTTCTTACAATATTTTATGGAAAATAGACGTAATTTCCAAACTTCTACTCCTCAATTATATTACAATAAAAGGCTGTCATTCTTGATATTAAAACATATTACATATAAACTGAGGGACTGTCTGCTCTGTACTTGAATTCATACACCAAACATTTCCGGAAATAAATTAACTTGACATCTTACATATACGCACTATAGCCTACCCTTTTCACCTAATATTATTAATATTGTTATTAAATAAGATATTGCAACTAATTAAGGTACTGCATTATCTTTAATTTAATTGAATTCATAATTAAGTATTTGCAAGAAGGCCTAACTTTTCCCTTTCTTTAAAAAAAAAAATGAACGTCACAATAATTGAGAAGTATAATTATTGCGCGATTTTTTCTTGCAGTGGTGAAAACATTTCTATAGGCCTACTGATTAATCTATTGAGCATAGTAATAGTAAACGCTGTAGTATTTTAGTGCGTGTAAATATACTGTATTTTGAATTAGCATTTATTAAATTAGGAAGTTAGCCTGTAATTTGTGTGATTGAAATGGTTTAATGCTGTGTGCCATTGTGCAAATCGAACCAGAATAAAGAATGTGATTTTTCGCTTCATTGTTTTCCACAAGATGGATTAAGAAAGAAGTGGTGTGTAGCCATTTCTCGCGAAGGGGACAAACCAAGGACTCTTTGGACGCCAAACAAGAAATCGCGTGTCTGCAGCAGACACTTCAAAGAAGCTGATTTTAGCATTAGCACAACATTAAAACGTTTGCTTCCTAATGTGGTACCATCCGTCTTTGATGATTTTCCAAAACATAAACAAAATGTTTCAAACATAAGTAGACGCAACAAAAGAAGGATAACAGAAGTGGTGAATAACATCCATCCTGCTAAGAAAAATAAACCCAATGTTGAACATAGTTCATCAGCTTTCAATGAAGCAAATGTTTCAATTGAAGAAATCTATGAAGCACATAATAAAAACTATAGCCACACAGTGCTCAATTGAAAGTAAAAAAATTCCCAAAGCCAGTACATTACAACGTAAAAAAATTACTAGGACAATTCGGAAACAAAATCAGCTTATTGGAAAACTAAGACAGACAATATGTAATTTAAAAAGCAAGCTCTGGAGTTTACAGAAACAAAACGAGAAGGAAGAACAAGGAATTGAAAAGCAACTTACCAAAATAAAAGAAGCTGCTAAAGAAGGTAGTTTGAAAGCAAGCTTTTTGACTGAACAAATTCAGGTGTAAATCTCATGAAAACACACTGAAAATCTGCATATTGCTATCTAACAGGTCATCTACCGGCTATAGATTACTAAGAAACTTGGGTATTTTACACGTACCCCATCAAAAGACATTAAAAACTTATATTGGTCACTCAAAAGGAGAAACAGGTGTCACCTCTTTGATAAAGGCTCGGATAATTGCAGAGGAAAAGTCCTTGGAGCATGAAAATGAAAACGTTGGATCTCTCATTATTGACAAAATGAGTATTAAACTGAAATTGATGTATGACAGAAATTTGGCTATGTTGATAGGAATGACAGACACTGAGAAAAATGCTGTTGGGATTGAAAATAAGCTGGCCAATAAATTGCTGTGTATTCTGTTCAAGGGTCTGTCTACAAAGTACAGAATACCAGTGTCATTTTATTTTACACACAATTTAACCGGAGATGAGTTAGCAAAATTGACTATGGCAGCCCTAAATGTAGTGGAAGATATTGGATTTAAAGTAATTAGAATTGTGACGGATAACTGCCAATTTTCGAATATAACTTAGCTGAACAAACTTCAAATAACACTGTAATATGCTTGGCATATTTATAATACTCGTACTCAATCAGTAATGCACAATTAATCGAATTATTTTCACGATACACAATGCTTTGTAATGGTACTATTCATCAGTTCTTAGGGCAGAGAGGCGAACCTAGCGGCAGAAATTGTCATGACTCACAGAGACCTACTCTCGATCCTGCTATGCGCCAGCTTGTGTAATCTCGTAAGCAACGCTTTGAACACAGACATGGACATACTACTGAATGTTTGGAATACTGTAGTTTTAAGATACAAATTAGGTTTATTTTAAATGTTACTTTAAGTGATCGTGCTTCATTTAATTTAGGATATTTCCTGTTATTATTATTATTATTATTATTATTATTATTATTATTATTATTATTATTAATTATTGTTAGTATTAATTATTATTGTACCAGAACAATGGAAGGAGTCCATAATTGTACCTATTTTTAAGAAGGGGGACAAAACCAACTGTAGTAACTTTCGAGGAATATCACTTTTGTTGACGTCGTACAAAATTTTGTCCAATATTCTTTTGAGAAGATTAGCTCCGTACATAGATGAAATTATTGGGGGTCATCAGTGCGGTTTTAGGCGTAATAGATCGACTATTGATCAGATTTTTTGTATTCGACAGATAATGGAGAAAAAAATGGGAGTATATGGGTACAGTACATCAGTTATTCATAGATTTCAAAAAGGCATATGTTTCGGTTAAGAGGGAAGTATTATATGATATTCTTATTGAATTTGGTATTCCCAAGAAACTAGTTCGATTAATTAAAATGTGTCTCAATGAAACATACAGCAGAGTCCGTATAGGTCAGTTTCTATCTGATGCTTTTCCAATTCACTGCGGGCTAAAGCAGGGAGATGCACTATCACCTTTACTTTTTAACTTCGCTTTAGAATATGCCATTAGGAAAGTTCAGAATAACAGGCAGGGTTTGGAATTGAACGGATTACATCAGCTTCTTGTCTGTGCGGATGACGTGAATATGTTAGGAGAAAATCCACAAACGATTAGGGAAAACACGGAAATTTTACTTGCAGCAAGTAAAGCGATCGGTTTGGAAGTAAATCCCGAAAAGACAAAGTATATGATTATGTCTCGTGATCAGAATATTGTACGAAATGGAAATATAAAAATTGGAGATTTATCCTTCGAAGGGGTGGAAAAATTCAAATATCTTGGAGCAACAGTAACAAATATAAATGATACTCGGGAGGAAATTAAACGCAGAATAAATATGGGAAATGCGTGTTATTATTCAGTTGAGAAGCTTTTATCATCTAGTCTGCTGTCAAAAAATCTGAAAGTTAGAATTTATAAAACAGTTATATTACCGGTTGTTCTGTATGGTTGTGAAACTTGGACTCTCACTCTGAGAGAGGAACATAGGTTAAGGGTGTTTGAGAATAAGGTGCTTAGGAAAATATTTGGGGCTAAGCGGGATGAAGTTACAGGAGAATGGAGAAAGTTACACAACGCAGAACTGCACGCATTGTATTCTTCACCTGACATAATTAGGAACATTAAATCCAGACGTTTGAGATGGGCAGAGCATGTAGCACGTATGGGCGAATCAAGAAATGCATATAGAGTGTTAGTTGGGAGACCAGAGGGAAAAAGACTTTTACGGGAGGCCGAGACGTAGATGGGAGGATAATATTAAAATGGATTTGAGGGAGGTGGGATATGATGATAGAGACTGGATTAATCTTGCACAGGATAGGGACCGATGGCGGGCTAATGTGAGGGCGGCAATGAACCTTCGGGTTCCTTAAAAGCCATTTGTAAGTAAGTATTAATTATTAGTTTTATTATTAATTTTATTTTAATTACCAAGTTTATTATTGTCATTATTGAGTGTAATTAGTTACCACCGCCACCGGTTATGTACCCATTGCAGTGTGAATAAATACACATGCACATATTATATAACACGGAGCACTGCAATAAACAAAATATACATACTCCAGGCGGGATACAACTCCAGACCGCGATTACTACATAACATTGAAGCTCCAGGCAGGTTTGAAGAAGAAAGAAAGACACATTAGTGCGAAGAAAGTTCAAAAGAAAAGGTGGATTAGAAAGCAAGGATAAAAAAAAAGAATTGCCATGAAGCTCAGAGGAAAGGAAGAAGATGGAGTAAGATTACTTGAAGCAGAAATAGCCATCCCTATCGATTTTTAGACCGCCCCAGTCGTCCTATGTTTCTTTAAAGTCATTATTTAGTGACGTGTGTGAGGTCTAACACACGCAGTTCAACTGACCTGCCCGAAGTGTGAATGTGACGCAGGGAACGAGCTGCGCACTTGCCAGAGGATTAAGTCCCTGCTTTTAAATCTAGGGCATCTTGCTAATCCCTTAAAGGGGTATGCCTCTCACACGTAACATTGTCCGCACAGGAGGTGGGAGTCTTATATAAGCTCTGCCAGTGAGATGGGGATTTTACGTGTGTTGTGTAAGATACTGAAGCACTGAGCTTTTCTTAGCATGTAAATGTATTCTTATATCTACCCATGTGCTGCTTCCATATCAATAAGAAATTACGTTATATTAAATTAAAACTTCGAACTATAAATATCGTACAGCAATGGTCTCATTAATAAACCGAATACAGTTTCTATACGAGATTTATGCAGAGATGGGACAGAAACCGTTACTAATAAACACTTTAAAGTTATAATGTTCATAACAAAATGTCCACAAGTACAAAAGGTCCACAAGAAAATGTCCATAAACTAAATAGTCCAACATTTAAAGTCCTACATAGAATTTGTCCATGGAGTAAAAAAGCCCAACATCTATATGTGGTTCACCACATTATAAAGCTCATCATACGAAAAGGTCCATCATACGAAATCAATTAAAGCTTTTGACAGTGTATGGGATCATTTGAGGTTTTGTATTTCCTTTAGTATATTGCCTAACTGCAAATAAGACTGAAAATAATTACCGCACTGTATGTAATCAGATAATTGTACATTATGCAACGAGCCTATAATGATAGTAATTAAGACGCAAGTATGTTCGTTTATGAAACGAGCGCAAGCGAGTTTCATAATTTTCATACGAGCGTCTTAATTACCATTATAGGCAAGTTTCATACGACTTTTTATGCTCGACCATATTTCCAACTTTAAATTATTCAGAAGTATACATTTTATTTGTATCTGACAGAAGATCGGAAGTGACCTTGTTCATAGCTCTTGAATTGTGAGATGTGCGCAGACGCGAATGTATTGATTTTTTCCGTGGAACAATAATGTCATTGACCTTGATGTAATGCAGAGAATGTATAACCTGGAAATTGATTTAGAATTGAAAAACGAGATGACAAATTGAATTTATTTGAATATTATTTACAATTAACGCTAATTATTATAGTAACAGAACATAACCTTCTGCAACAGTATTGGATTTCCAGCCTCCGTGACGTTTCCCTCGTCTTTCGATTGCATATCCGAGAATAATCGAAAACCTGAACTTTAATGAATAGGTGTACTTTAATGACATGCATTAAAGGACTGCTACCAGGTATATAATTACTACATTTCGGCATGGTCGAGCATAAAAAATTATTCAGCACAATTTTAAATCTCACTTGCAATCCTACGTATGGAATGTCTGATTTTGAAATCGCCAATATGAATGCTTGTCGACTGGCATTCCATTAGGCAGTAGTGAGTGGGTGTCTTTTCCACTTCAGTCAAGCAGTATGGAGAAATGTAGTCAACAGGGGTCTGAGGGCACAATATTTGGGTATTGAGAATCCTGAAGTAAGAAAAGAAATACAGGAAATTATGGCATTGCCATTTATTCCGCTAAATGTCTTGCAATTTGTTTGGGATTTATTAAATGAAAGATTTGTGGACGATATCTTGGACTTAGCATATTACATTGAAATTACATATATTACTGGTCGTCCGGCAAGAGGCGAAGGCGAGCAGTTCCCCATAGATTTTCCCTTGGGACATGGAACGTCTATGAATGAGTAATTAATGGCGGACAGCACACGAATAATGTCGTTGGAGGATTCCACTCTCAATTCCAACGACTTGTGGTGGCACATCACGTGAACATTTCGCGATTCGTTAGCCATTTGCAACAACAGAATCGGAAACAGAACATTTAGTAAGTCAGGTCCTTGGTGGGCATACAAATATTAAGCGGCCAGTAAATAAACGGTAGCCTATATAAAAAAACAAACGAGAATTTTCAACATTGTCGGTAATTACCAAGATTACAAAGATAGGAATGAAATTTTTCGATAGCTTAGAGCGACATCATACCATTTGAAATTTATAGTGACCCTCAAGATGAACAATAGATGTATATTTTGTATTACGTAACATAATTGAAATGACAATAAATTTTTCGACACATTCCTTGCAGTTTTCCTTGTCTGACATTTTGGCGAAATGGACGAATTTGTTTGTGGACATTTTAAAACGTAGGACATTTTTAAGAACAGGACTTGCTGACAGTGGACCTTTTCAGATAAGGACATTTTTATGACATGGACGAATTTTCTATATGGACAAATCTAAACGATGGACATTTTCGTAGAGAGGACCTATTGCAAAGTGGACCATATCTCACTTAACCTAATAAACCATGCATAAGCGATGGATGTATAGGGTGACCAGATCAAAATGTTCAAAAGCGGGACATTTGAAGGAAAAAAGCAGGATACTTTGAAAAATGCAGGAAAACACATTGAATTCATTTTCATTCACTGAGAACAATAAAAACAATAGGCAAACACAGTACGAAAGCTATCCATTGTTATTAATTTTACAGTTTCATTGTTCATACTTCTGTGAAGAGGAAATGTCCATCAGTAGCTTTGGGGATTTCAATGAATAGGGTGAAATTCTTTACCTGTAAAATGCTTCAAATTATATTGTACTGTTACAATACCCTTTACTCCTTCTACCGATAGTCTGTTTGGAAACACTTAATATTCACAACCTGTTCAAAAAATATACTCCACTGAAATTCTATTGTTCCCAAGAAAAATGCTTCATCTTGCTTCAAAACAAATTCTTTTAAGCACGAAATTCATAAAATGCATATTTTTCATATAATGACAGAAACACATACTTTTGACCTCATTTTATCTTGTATAGGGGAGAGTCGGGTAGTATCGGACATCGGGTAGTATCTGACAGTGCGTTTCTTTCATCTACCACCAGATGGTAGTACCAGAATGACATGGTTCCGTTTCTCTATGCGACATCACAGAAACGTAACCATGTCAATCAGGTACTATCATCGTGTGGTAGATGAAAGAAACGCACTGTCCGATATTACCCGATGTCCGATACTGCGCGACTCTCCCCTACTGTATTCCAATATTTGGTACATTATGTTGTTGAAAGACAGAAAGCCGGACATTTTGGCTTTATCTTAAAAAGCCGGCTGGACGACCACAAAATACTAAAACAGCAGACATATCTGGCGAAATCCGCACGTCTGGTCACCCTATGGATGTAGGCCTATAAACAACCTGTAAATATACAAGGGAATTGCTTTGCAGTAGTTACATACACGAAACCAATTACTTAAGCGTTGTATTTAGAGAAAAAATGGCCGCCTTCCTAACAGCTTTTCGTATCGATTGTCATTTTATGATGATGGTTGCCTTGTAACCACAGAAGAACAAATCAAACAGCACAGAATAATCGGCATAATATTGCTGCTATAGCAACTCTTTGACCAAAATAGGCCTATAGCTTAGTAATCGATGTGTTGTACTATCGATACTTAGTGCAGCACACTAGCGAGCACTATCGGATGCAATAGAGAACCTCAGGTATTCTATTATCTTCTGTAATGAAGTAATGGCGAAATTATGACGTAGCTGTGTAATAGTTGTACCGTTATACAGACATATGTAGTGATTATTAGCAAGTAATTTTCACACGTCTTATAAACGAGCTATTCGTTGTGTAAATATAAGACATTTAAACATTTGTATAAGACGCAAATCAAGATTTCAGGTATAACTCCCTGTAAAGTTGATTTGAATAATTTCGAGGGAAAAATTGTTCCGGAGCCGGGTATCGAACCCGGGACCTTTGGTTTAACGTACCAACGCTCTACCACTGAGCTACCCGGGAACTCTAACCGACACCGATCCAATTTTTCCCTCTATATCCACAGACCTCAAAGTGGGCTGACAACCGTCAAGCAACCAACTTCGAGTGCACACTAACTCCGTGTGACTTAAATTGTGGTTTTCTGTTAACGAACAGTGACGTGTATTATGCAAATCAAGATTTCAGGTATAACTCCCTGTATAAGAGTTTTTATTAGTAAGACCCTAAGTTTTCTGGCTCAGTTAATGGAAAAAAAGTTTTACAATGTATTAGCAACATCTTTCTATGCTCAAAATTTAAAATTATGTTCTTCCTCCAATTTGCTGTATCTTCCCATTCCCTTTCTTGTAACCCTTCTCACACATTGTTTGCTTGACCTCCTTTTCCACCATTTCGAGGTCCGCCTCTTCATCTTCTTCCTTACAGAATCCACATTATTCGCTTTGGCAACCCATCTCTCATTCATTTTACGTGACCATACTTGTGTCGAACATCAGAGGAGATATCAAGATATTACAAATTTCGCCCTACTCTATATGCATCCAGCAATACGTAGAAGTGAAGCATGTAGAGTAAAATAACTGAGTTCGTTGAAAACCGCTAAGAGGCATTATGTTCGGTTCATGTTCGCCGAATCTCTGTACAACCGAAGCTCGCTTTGCGTTTGTTCAATCCTTGCCTTTCCTTTTGTTCGATGTCTTCCTCCTTAGTTCTTACTCTCCTGTGCCTGTAAGATTCAGCTGCATAAAAATGTCACGCACATATTTTAAGAAGTTACGTATAGTAATGATTACACATAATTCTTTTATTAATATGACTGTACATTCACAATCATATACGTAAAGTAAATAAAACAAAATATATTTTTAAAACTCATATACTCATAATACCGACTACTAAAGTGTAATGTTCAAACATGAGAGAGAAAAAACTAAAACATTACAAACTTCTTTTTTCATATGAAACATGTATAGCAAGATACATACTCACATCCTTAAACGGTTTAAAACATGAAGGTAGGGGAGAGGAGGACAGCAAATATTTTCATAACATGGTTGCACAAACATGACAGGTCTTCTCCTGTAGAGTGAACATTGACAAATATCGAACTTCGCCATACTCGACAAAATGAACCGAATATATTGTCATACACGACGATAATGTATCGTATGAAAATGAAATAATTTATTTTATTTATTAACATGTTGGATATTATAAGCTAAAATAATGTGTAGTATGAAAATTAATATTTTCTTTATAAACAGGTTGGATATTTTAAGTTACAACGATGTTTAATTTTCATACTGCACGATTAATTTTATGGAATATTGTAATTTATTTTATATTGTGTTGTTCATGTTATTTTACTTTCATCAACCATATTTCACACATCTACTGCTGCTGAGAAACTGTGTTTTATTTGAATATTATATGAAGAATGTAATTAATATTACTTTCTGTCCGTAGTTCGTGTAGTAAACACTGCCATGTATTTAACAAAAATATTGTGATTTATAATAAAAATGTACCTGTTCTTACGTGTATGTAAAACTTTATAATATTTGTTCTAAAATCCTTACGGAGCTGAAGGCATTAAGGGATGGGGAAGGTAGGGCAGGAGAGACCAGCGAACTTGAAGGGGCAAGTTCGAGCGAGCTGGACAGATCAGCTTTTTCAAAGCAAATTTATGTTTTTGTCAGACTCGACAAACTTGAATCGAACATATTGCCTGAAATTCACGATGCAAGTCCGCACTACTTCAATTGTCGGTTCATTACATAATCCAAAATTCAATTAACCATAATTATTTATTTTTGTCTCATCGCCTCATTTTTACTCTTACACGCCTATAATATTTGGATGAAACAAACCTATACTACCCCCAAGACTTCACCCCAGCCTAAATTTAATTGAAGATAAATCAAAAGAGGGGAAGGTGGAGGGTTGTAATGGAATAATAGAGGGACACGGAAGTACCACACTACGTCTTGTTCACCACAAATTTCATCCTAGCCGGGGATCGAATTTATGAGCTCGTAATTTTGTTGATATAATGAGAACTTCAAGTCTGGTCGGGCTATTTACATGAGATGTAGTTCCGGTTGCAATAACATTCGCTTACAAATTCAATAGTCTCTCCATCGTATGCTTTGAATTGGAGGTCTTCTAAAGTATTTTTTATGGTTAAAATACAATCAATATTACCCGCTATGGTTTGGAAACTGAGTTGAACAGAAATCATGACTGCAATAATTATTATGGTAATATTCATAACATACTACTTTAGAATTGAACTCATTTAACTTTAATAGAAATTTAAAGACTTGCCCAAATGTAATGTAAATATTTGTAATGTACCAGTTCATTCTCAAGATCAGATAGACAAATATTTTACGACTTACGTAAAATCGGACTCATCCTGCATAAATACTTTTCTGAGAAACTTTCAGTAACATACATGTACCAGCTTTATTATTACGTAATGTATTACACAGCTTCACAAAACAAATTAAACAGGTCTTCTTCTGTAGTTGGCAGTTCCCAAGAGAGAGTTAAAAACAATAATTATTAGCCTACATTGAGAGACGGCGAAGTGTTCATTCATAATTTTGAATTCTCTTCTTCACTCTGTCAAATACAGAACCTTCTATCTACATTTTAATGCTAATGTTATTAGCATGAAATTAGTTTCCCATCTTCTCAGAAAGTCCACTGGGATGGCGTAGCTTGTAGAAAGAAAAAAAAAGGTATTATATTTCGACATTGAATTACATGTTTCGAAGAGAGATACGTTTTACAATAGCGAAAAACATTTTCTTAGTCCTGTTTATATTCTTATATTAATCACTAATTTAATATTACACCCTAGCTACACTAACACTATGAACACTGCTTTAACTGACTATGTCGAAGGAGAACATTATGACTTTAACTATGATTGTGACGAAGGCGAACATTGTGGCTTTAACTATGACTGTGACGAAGGCGAACATTGTGGCTTTAACTATGACTTTGACGAAGGCGAACATTGTGGCTTTAACTATGACTTTGACGAAGGCGAACATTATGGCTTTAACTATGACTTTGACGAAGGCGAACATTGTGGCTTTAACTATGACTTTGACGAAGGCGAACATTGTGGCTTTAACTATGACTGTGACGAAAGCGAACATTGTGGCTTTAACTATGACTGTGATGAAGGCGAACATTATGGCTTTAACTATGACTATGACGAAGGCGAACTTATTGCTTTAACTATGACTGTGACGAAGGCGAACATTATGGCTTTAGCTATGACTGTGATGAAGGTGAGAATTATGCTTTATCTATGACTATGACGAAGATGAACATATTGCTTTAACTATGACAGTGACGAAGGCGAACATTATGGCTTTAACTATGACTGTGACGAAGGCGAACATTATGACTTTATCTACGACTGTGACGAAGGCGAACATTGTGGCTTTAACTATGATTGTGACGAAGGCGAACATTGTGGCTTTAACTATGACTGTGATGAAGGCGAACATTAGGGCTTTATCTATGACTGTGACGAAGGCGAACATTGTGGCTTTATCTATGACTATGACGAAGGCGAACTTATTGCTTTAACCATGACTATGACGAAGGTGAATATTATAACTTTAACTATGACTATGATGAAGGCGAACATAATTTTAATGTCTTCTATTTAGGAGCTGTTGTGTGGTGTTTATGAAATATCATCAAAAATTTTCAAAGGTAATACTTTATGTATTTGTCATTGAAGATTGTCTTCTATCTATTCTAGAAGAAGAGATGTAGTATTATTAATACGTCGCCAATAGTTTTCAACGAGCTTATCTATCAATGTGTATGTGTGCTTACTGTATGAGAGCTGGGAAGCAACACCGTTGAAAACTTCTGGTTACGCATTATTACACTGCACCTCTTCTTCTATCTTCTAGATTTGTAATTCTAGACAAAGTCCATTTATACGTTCAACTTAATAAATCCTTGTTTACTCAATTTAATATACATGTAGTAATGTCTACTAAATGAACATATTAACATTGGTTCATAATATTAATGAAAATGGCACAAAAATATTTACACCTTTTTCATTTTTACCTTTGAAAACTTTGATATCTTATAAACACCACACTACTGCTACTAAATGAAGACAACATCAAAACTACATAAATAATACAAAATATATTTAATATACAACAGAGTCTATATCATATAAAACAAGCCGTATCATGTTCATGATTTGTAAGTAAGTCTTCATGTACATTAACATTGCATATTATTTTGCATTTTAATCACAAAATATTTCAAAAGATTGCAAATAAGTAGATGAAGACTTGTAATAATATATTTTAAATATTTGTACTTTTGTCTTTTAACTCTTAATTTTTAAGTTTTATTTTCAACTTTATTGACATCGATATTTGATTGTTACGCAAGAATGAAAATGAGGTTAACATATTGAAAATGTAAGATAGTAGATATATCTGATATTGTTATAGTTAATTATGCAATATAAAGGAATTATACCTTGTATATGGCAAGTTAAGTCACAGACTGAAAAATAATAAAACTATTTAATTAAGTAACATGCTTTGAAGCGTGAGTGGCAACTTGACAATACGACAACCATCTTGATATTAACCACACATCCCCATTCTGCCCCAGAAACTAGGATCGTCTCTAAGGAAGACGAAAATGGGTTTCCTGAGTGGATGACAACGTTTCAGATTTTGATTATACTCCGTTTGCATCGAAATAATTTATTTAATCTCTGTAATTTGCTATTATTCTTATGACAGTATCACCATAATACGAGACCCATGTATGGTACAGTAATTTCTACGGCGATCGTCGTACTTGGTAAATTATTACAGAAGCAACGCATAGATTATACATTCGGCGTTAATTGCTGCCTAATGCTATGTTAACTTGATAGTGATAATTAGGGTTCAATTAAGACTCAGTCTCCATCACTGGCTTGGCGCTAAGATAGCAAGCAGGATTTGTGATTCCAAGATTGTGCTTGGTCATGGGTTCCAATCTCCATTACGCTGAGATTTCTTTTTCGGGTAATTTTCCAAAGTTTTATCAGACTCTGAATTGAGTGCCAAGTAGTTCCATAACGATTATTGAACTAGTCTAATGAAACAAGGTCCATATCCTGAGTTTTATCAACGCAGTTCAGCTGATACAGCGTCGTTAAATGACCGATTTAAATACATTTCAGAAAAATTGTATTTTTCTTACTAATGCCTTCCTGTTACGAATTTTATAAATTAAAATTTGGTTCAGATTTTTAAGTGTGTTCAAACTTCAGTCTTTTCAGTACAAATAAATGTGATACATTTTAGGAATAAAACATATGCTGATTGGTTTCGTATGTTAATATTGAACTAAGTTCATGAATATCTTGTTGACTATCCAACCGAAAAATCAGAAACTAAACTCACTAGAACAATACAAAATATACAGGTTCACAAAAAACACACCCACAACAAATCCTCAACATACAACTGAATTTCAGAACACACACACTATTTGACTCCACATTACACAATACAAACGCACCATCACCAGGGGTGAAGACACCGGAAGACGCAAGGATCTCACCAGTTCCCAAGCTGAAACTTGTCAACTAGATATTTATAAACTTAGTTCAAATTATCACGGGAAAGTAATAAAAAAATTAAATAATAGTTTATTTAACGACGCTTGCAACTGCCGAGGTTATATCAGCGTCGCCGGTGTGCCGGAATTTTGTCCCGCAGGAGTTCTTTTACATGCCAGTAAATCTACTGACATGAGCCTGTCGCATTTAAGCACACTTGGATACCGTCGACCTGGGCCGGGATCGAATCCGCAACCCTCGAGCATAGAAGGCCAGTGCACTGCACTACCGAGGCCAATAAAGTAATCAACATATATTATATTATAACTGATAATATATAGTGTTGAAATTTGTGTAAATAAGATATATGCATAAACTTTAATGTACGAGTACACTAACTTATACATAATTTTGTTTTTACAGGTAAACGCCCCATATCAGTGTCGTCGCTACAATCAGACTTCTATTTGTGCTGACTGGTACGTAAGTAAAGTTCATACAGGTATATTTTAAATACATCTTAAGCAAACTGCATAGTGTAGATGACCAACGTACAAATTTTTAGATTTAAATACTCCTTACTTTTTTAAGAATAAAGTGTGTATGAATGTATATTATTACCAGTACTTTCATGCCCAAAAATTGTATTTTGAATACATCGCTCTTTCATTTCAGATGCCAGATAAATTTCTAATTACATCTTTCTTTACTCGACATTTCTAGATATGCTAAAACTACAGATCTCAAATTTTGCATATGCGGTATACTCCTGATTATAATTATCAATGCGTGGATACTAGAGTTGAACAACGATCGAGAAAACGAGACTAACAGCTCCCGCAAAGCCGAAAACTCGCACGACAATGTTGTATTACGTCGCGTCCTTGACGTAAAGACTCGTTGTGAGTCTTCCGAGACTCGATATTGTGATCAAATCCCGAAGTCCCGAAGTCAGCAGTTGTTTATACCTGACTGAACTTTTATCTACTTTGGCAACTGTTATATATGTATAAACAATCAAGTAGCCTATTTGAAACATCATCTCTACCTTTCAGTGTGTAATAATCCATTCTCCAATCTTTATTTAATTACTAGGCCCTTACTAAAAGACTAGGAATTTTCTTTTCATATGTTTAAGATCAAGTGTGCAATCTCAAGTAAAAAGATTTTAATGTCATGTTTATGTTTCTTAGAAATGCAAATTTATTGAGAATTTTTTTTTATTTATATAACCATAGATCATATCATATAATAGAACCAGAACATTTCGATAACCAAGATACTGTCCTGTTTTGTCTTTTTGTCTCATTTAAATATTAATGTTATTTATTTCAATGATGTATGTTATTCAAAGTTACGAAACCTTTCCACGCCGACCAAATGCTATTTCGAGAATGACGAGCGGGACTCGAAGCGCAGCGGGAATGACGAGCCGAGACTCTAAAGACAAATGCAGCGAACACAGCGAGCGAGAGCGGCAGTTAGTTTTGTTCACCTCTAGTGGATACTTTGCGGATTAAACGTGCATGATTTTGGCTCATTTTCTAATATTAAAAAAAAAAATGTAATGGCATTTCTTGATCTGCTCTTGGACATACTAAAGGAAAGAATGACACTTTTGTGTTGTGGAAATGCTTCTAGAGGCCAAACACTGATCACAGAATCTTATGCACTTTCATTTAAACTGAAATGTCTTCTGGAAATGTTACTTCTTCATCGGCAAACAAATCGTAGTTAGCACCACATGTGAGCTGTATACTAGAGGATATAGTAATGACCCCAGTGAATTCACTCCTAAGTGAATTATAGAGCGAGTGGAGTACTAGAAATGTGCTTCAAAATAACGCCTCTTGTCGGATGTCTGTTTACATTATTGAAGCAGGCTTCATTCGTCCATTGATACAGAGTAACGTGCTGCATTAATAAGTTCATCAGGCAGTGAGATAGTAGGCACTACCCTGCCTTGTATATTGACCGGTGTCCATTCCACGAACTAGGAGAGTGCGCTATACCTCTCCACGACTGCTTTGATTCCCTCCTACGCTTTCCGTAAACGCCTACGGTGTCTTGTATACGACAGTGGCGACATCGGCGCTCAGCGGTCATGTAAAATGGAACGTGTAGTAGTAGGTGTTGATACGATGATCAATAATGACAAGTGACTGTAGTAGTAGTAGATATTGATACGATGATCAATAATGACAAGTGAGTCAATACATTTGGAGCAATAGTCCATTTACTCTTCTTCTATAGCACTCTGTGTCCCGCTTAGAGAGATTGAAAAATAAGTGATAATTTTAAGTGTAAATAATGGTTTATTAACATACCTTTTTACATGACTTGATGTAAAAACTCTCCGAGTTTCGGAGAATGCTCAATGCAACTCGATGTATGAGCCTTGAGTTGCTCTGCAGACATCTAAACGGTATTCAACATCCCGCCAAATGTTCTATAGCATTTGTATAGTCACTAGCGTAGCTGCATTTGTGATGCGTTGTCTCAATTCCTCCTAAGTGTTAGCTCTGCCTCTTTCGTGCACAGCATCCTCAACAAAGCCCCAGAAAACAAAAAGTCCAAGGGGGTCAAACGGGTGACCTGAGTGGCCAGGCAATGGGTCCTCGTTTTCCGATCCATCTATCAGGGAATCTTTCATCCAAGAACTCACGTACCCGTTGATGATCAAGAAGTGGGACCCCATCCTGCTGAAAAACCGATCCTGGAGGAAGTTGGTCAACAACAAAGTTCTGCAACATATCCAGATACGGTACACATTTCCTGTGACTGTAGCCTCTACGAAGAAGAAGAATGGTCAAATGACGAATTCTTATGCTAGTCATATCACGCACTGAACGTTCTGTTGTGGTATCCATATGTTTATCATAGCGTGTTCTCCTACAAAATGGCGCCAGGCTCGTTTTGGTGCTCTAGCAAATATAAACGAAAGTCACGCATGCAGCTGTTTTCAAACTTGGACAGTTTCTTTATGTTGTCAGATGTAAATCACGACGATATCTTCATCTGATTTTAAATGGTTAGCATATATTTCTCGATCCCTCTAAGCGGGATACGGTGTAGGCCTATACGTATAATTATGAACTTTGTAATTGTACTGTTTATAGAAGAAAAAAAAAGAGTTACGTTACGTTACTTTTCTAAAAAAATATCGTGTTTATACAGCTACTAACAACGTAATGTATGTATGTACTTATTCACACTGCAATGGGTATATACCCGGTGGCAGTGGTAACTAATTACACTCAATAAAGACAATAATAAACACAATTAATAAAAAATACAATTAATAATAATACTAATAATTAATGTTAACAATAATTAATAATAATAATAACAATAACAACAACAGGGAACATCCTAAATTAAATGAAGCACGATCGGTTAAAATAACATTTAAAGTAAATCTAATTTGTACCTTAAACCTATGTTCGAACTAAAAGCCTCGAGTATGATATGTTCATATCTGCACAAGTACCTTTCAACACTACACTCATTTCGCTGTCAACTCACTCACTGCACTGGAACTACGACACATTTCACTGATTCTGTCCTGATTTCACTAACACTTCAAAAACATTTCACTGTTCAAATACTTTGTACTGCCACTATAAGCTATAAAGCTTCACTGACAGGAACACTTTTCACTTACTCAACACACTTCACTGACACAACACACTTCACTGACACAAAATAATTCTTCACTGATACAACACTTCAATAACAAAATATCAATTACACTCTTTAAATACTGTGTATAATTATCGTCTATTAGTAAAGTCCTTAAGCCTATTTTTAAATACATTTTTGGTTGTTGGTAAAGCCTTTAGTAAGTCTGCAGGTAAAGCATTCCAGTCCCTGATAGTACGATTGAGAAAAGAAACCTTTCCAGTGTCCGTCCTCTGCCTTCTTTCCCTCAATTTATAAGAGTGGTCGTTCCTTGAAAGTAATTTGGCGGCTGCAACCTATTTTTTATTTCTCTCCAGGCAGGCTCACCTCTGTATGTTTTGAACAGTGCGCATAATCGAATTCGCGTTCTCCTGTCCGTGAGTGTGTCCCATTTTAATGGTGAATTTTTCCGACAATACCTATTCCAGTGTCTTAATATTTTCTAGTCTGTAAGGATCCCATAATCTGTGTTATTTCAATGGATGTACTAGATATCACGATAAAAGGTGTCCAAGATAAAAAAAAAAAGGTTACGTCTCGGAAAGCTGGCTGTTTTATTATATTCACTTCCAGTTTGCGCCATCGTAAAGATAATCTCATAAGCTTAGACCTTTTTCCCTTTTAAGTGCATGCTGATCTCAGTAAACAATTTCGTCATTTCGACACCAAAAAAAAGATGATTGCTTACGTGTTGTTGCCAGCTGAAGTTAAAGTCTGTTCAGCAATGATAAAGCAATTTACATTATATGATTCAGGTTTTGAAAAGTGTCTCCACGCAACAGAAATATATGGTATGGTTCATTAAATGTTATACCTAATAGAGCCTTGTATTTATTAATTTCGTTCGAGCGTGAGAAAGAAATCAATGTATTAAGCCGCTACGTTCTGCGAGTGTACTAGACTTTATTGCTCGCCACTAAACTTAGAGCAAGTGATACTCGGACGAGCGAAACACACTCATGACAATTTTCCCCAGTAAATATGGATGGGAAAACTAGACAGGATGTGGAGGCTAAATATTTAAGCCACGAATAAGCTTGCAAACCAAGTAAGCCATTAAACCTCAAAAGTGATGTGTGGGAGAAGTTTGTTACAGAACGAACATAAATAATTGTTATTAAATTTTGTTGCTCTGAATTATTATTCTTGTATTACTTTTATTTTGGAACCAAAAACGAAATTTAATATGCTATTTATTCTAGTGTTTTTCCATTATTTTTTTTATCCAAAGACAAAATTTAATACAGAAATTATTTATGTTCGTGTAATGGTGTTGTTTAGTCAACTGTCCGAAGACAGGTCTGAACCTGATAAATGATATCTACAAGTCATCATTTATGAAGCAATTAAACCAGTAGGAAATGGGGTAGGGTGGCCAATTCTTTTCCCCGTTCGTGTAGTGCACAACTTGAAAAATGTAATAGTAATATGACAAGAGCGGTATGTTGAAGTTTTCATGTTCGAGGAAAAGTTTGAAAAAGCGAAACGTAGTTGAGCTTTTTTAATTTTCGAGAATTGAAAGAAAACATACCGCTCGTGTATCGTACATTATTTTGTGCGAAGATCGTTTATTACATACCTGAAAGAGGAATTTCTAATTAATTGCAATGAAATCTCCATCTTGGTTTCTGTTCAATGACGGCAAATTTGCAAAACAAAAATATCTATCTTCAACATTGTTGCTTTAAAATGTTTTCTGTGTTTACTATACTCCAGCAGGCCATGATATACGTCTGTTTTTTTTTTCCCAGTCTATGATGAGTCTGGAATCTTGTTGATTTTTTCACGGCTTCCTTAATGTTACTTGCATCACAAATGCAGTAACTTTAGTGGAGTTATAGAGTTTACTTAATGTTTGCAAATATTTAAAAACAATAATTAACAGTGCAATTTAGGTGAAATTGCAGGGGTAAGTTTCCAATTTATAATTATTACTATATTGAACGTCTCTAAAAATAATATGTTAAAAGCCTAAAGCAGTAAAATCAGTATGTCACTTAAGCGGTAAGAAGAGGGAAATTGTTATGTGTGTTAGGTTGGGAATACTGAATGTGGAATTTTAGACTTTCCGCGGATTGGTTTTGTGCGGAAACCAAGCAAATACGCACGATCTCGCACAAAATTAATTTTCAGTAACATAACAATTGAAATAAAAGAAGAATCACTCAGTCCAAGCCACTGAACGATGCGAACAGATTGCAACGTTATAGTTAGAGAGAGAGAGAGAGAGAGAGAGAGAGAGAGGTTCAAACCTGACAGACCTGAGTTCGTTGACCTCTTACATCTATATTACGCGAAGAAAGAGGGGTGTATTAGCGGCGATGTTGCCGGACTGCTGAAACTTTCAACTTAATTTTCTGAAGATACTGCAAATCTTGAATATGTCACAAGGTTTTTAACTTGTTAGTTAATAGTAAACAGTCTCATTTATTCTCTTTCAATTGCCGTCAATGACGACTAATAATAATAATAATAATAATAATAATAATAATAATAATAATAATAATAATAATAATGAAAAGCAGACTATAAGAAACTTCAACAACAGTGATACGAGAGTTGGGCAATGTTGGTACCTGAGTCCTACTACAAAAACGAAACAACTGACGAGAATAAACAATAAAGATAAGCAACACGTGAGACAGATAGAAGAAGATACTGCTGACGAAGGATTAGGGAAACGGCCAGGAGCATAGACAAGACTAACGGAAGAAATTAAAGAAAAGACATGGTAAGAACGAGCAAAGAAAAGAAGCGACTACCAGATATTAGTGATTGTGAGGACAGAATAGACAGGGGTTTTTGAGAGGTTATTAAATGACTAAATGGAGGACAGAATAGTGAGGAGGATGGAATTAGCGAGGAAGAAGAGTGTTAAAAAGTGTGTGCAAGAAAGTTAGGGGTGACAAAAGTGTTAAGTGTAAGAAGATAGTGTGAGATAATAGTAAGAAAGACATACAATTATTAAAAGATAATTAAAGCGAAAGACCATCTGAACAAATGAGAAGTGGAAGAGAGAGAAATTTGAAGTGTAATTAAGTTAATTAGATATTTCGTGTGATTCAATGTTATGGGTTGGGAGTAGCATTAAGGATACTATAACTGTAGGAGTTTTATAGAAATAAATTTACGGAAAGCGGTAATAAGGGAGGAAATTTAAGAGTGAAGCGAAGAGAGAGATAAGCACGTAAATAAGTAGAGGATATAATAATATGGAAATAATAAGCGATGAAGTTTTGTAAAGTAGAGAAAATGGAAATGTAGACAAATAATTAAGGATAAAATAGCTGGAAAATAATGATTAAGAACAGGTAGAGTTGAGAATAGAGGATAAAAATAAATAAATAACGTAAATTATTAAGAAAAATAATATGCAATATTTAATAGGAAAGCGAGAAATGGAAGGGATACAGTCTAGGTATGAGAAAGAACAGAAGACGATAGATGCAGGAGGATAGATAATAATTCAGTTAAAACAGAAGAATATCAAGTAATCAGGAAATACTAGGCAAATGAAGATAAGGGAATTCTTACAAAAGAGCTATATTTTCCAACGGTCTATGATCGGAATAAATGTAAAGTAATTACGCCAAATTTCGTGCTGACACAGTTTTTGACTGGGCATGGGAAATTCGGGGAATACTTAAATAGATTCCATATTAAAGACGATGCAACTTGCATTTGTGGAGAGGAATCTCAAGATGTCAAGCATGTATTATATGATTGTCCAGTCTCTTGCCGTGAACGATACGAGTTTGAGTTGTTACTAAACACTTTAAATTATACATTTACCAAACCGTTAACCAATATACTTACCAACTCTAAATCATATAATCATTTCATGTCTTTGTTGAATAGAATATTCGTGAAACTCTAAAATGTTAAATTATTCTGGGGGAAAAATCGTATTAGTTCTAATCAACTATTATGAAACTGTAAGTCTTCAATTTCGCATACTATTGTATTATTGGTTTTTATTTATTTATTTATTTATTTATTTATTTATTTATTTATTTATTTATTTATTTATTTATTTATTTATTTATTTATTTATTTATTTATTTATTTTTTAATTATGTACTTAATTTCCAATGTTGAGCCATTTCTTGTAATACCTCCTTATTGCCAATTGTTGTTAGTAAATAAAGCATTTAATTCGTAAATTTGAAGTCATCTCTTAATATAGCTATTTATTGCTTTTAAAATAATGTGTTTAATAACTATTATATATATATATATATATATATATATATATATTTCTTCCTATAACCATTACAGGTTGCCATTGACAAAGATACCGTGATACAATAAGTATAGAGAAAAGTCTTGAGGCTTTATGAAACATATTCTGTTGTTACAGTGAAAAATAACAAATTGAAATAGATTGAAACACAAAATAATATACGAAATAACGTCAAGAAGATGTGAATTACAGTCATGTTCCCTTTGAATGATTCCTGAAAATAGCTATTAATCCTTTGCGTGTTTGTTTTTTAATAATGTGTTTAATCTGTAACTGCAGTCAGTGTATCGTTATTAGTATCTCTCTGTTCTTACCTATTGCTTTAAAAAGAATGTGTTTAATTTGTAATCTTAAGTCATTTTTTCCACTATTCTTTTACTGTACTATTTACATTTATTTTTAAATCTTTTGCATTGCCCCTGCCATTATAATTAAATTGCCCTTCAATAATTTCGGTATTGATTAGTTGTAAGTCATTACTTGTGTTATATTTTAATTATTGTAATTGTTCCTGAATCATGTATGTAACTTTTAACCGTAAATCGTTGCTTGTAATATCTCTTTATTACTCTTAACTGTTTCATTGTTCATGAATTAAGTATTAATTTGAAAGTGGAAGTGAAACTTTGTTTTATTAATCTACTACTGATTATCTTTTTAAGATCGTGATTTACTCTGAAATGGTTAGACATTCTTGTATATCTTTTATATTGATTATTCCTCAAACATCTCATTAATCTTTAACAGGAGCCATTCTTTCACTAATTGCATGCTTCTACATAATTCATGTAAATTGTAACTGTGACCACTATTTTATGTTATCACTTTACTATTATTTATTGGTTATAAAATATGTATTTTGATGCCAACTATAACCCTAATATACCTCAGGGTGAAATAGGGTTTATTAAATTGGATAATAAAAAAAATGAATATATTAACATAAAAGGATCGCAGGGTAAAGATTGGTAATATTGTGATATGAGTAATTTTGTGATAGTTCGTTTTGAGAATTTATTACAATTTTACTGAAGGAGAGGAAGATCGGTATTTTGCGTCAACGTATTAAGGGAATGTTCGTGGACAAGTTTTTTACACAAAACCGGTTCTTCTCTCGCTCAGTAAAAGAGTAATAAAGTCTCAAAAAGAACTATCACAATATTACTCGCATTACAATATTACCAAACTTTACCCTATATATTAAAGGGATGGTAGATCGAAAAGCATAAATGTAAAGGTCCACGATAACTATGAATTCTAAAGTTGGCCGACAAATATCAAATAATATAAAAAAATAAATACTAATAATAATAATAATAATAATAATAATAATAATAATAATAATAAAATGATGATGGTAATGGTGGTGATAATAATGATGGCGGTGGTAATTCATTATAGTGTATTTTATTTTATTTTCTGCAAATTTATTTTCAGTGATTTTTTTCGTTTCATTCCAATGCGTTCTCCTTACTGGAAATAATATTTCTATAATTTTTTTCCATTCAGGTTGCTGTGTGTTAGGTACAACTTCAGTTTAAATACTTAAAATAAAAGCATATTTACATAATTCTAAGCTTGTGTAAGCAATAGAGGTTATATTTCAAATTAACGGTTTCCCTTTTATGTACACAGTATTCAGAAGAGCTGTTTGTTTACAGTTCTATGATGAACAGCTTCCTGGAGATATCTTTCATAAAATTGCGAAGTGAGTGTGCTACATCCCCAATTGAGGTAATAAAGAGAGATGCGGTGTTCGTTTTGATATTCCCCGGGCATTGCATTTCATTCATTAGGTTGTTAAATTTCAAAATATTTTCACTTTCATTTCTCGCGGTGTTGTGTGTGAAATGGAACATTTTATATTGAACAATATCCAATTTCTGTTTCTGAGTACTCTGTGTAATTATTAGATGACACTGCTTTATCTGCATTTAATTTTGATTTCAAACTGCTGTTACCCATCAGTCTTCATTCTTTAGACACCACTGTTGGCTTATTTGCATTATATTTATCTGCTTCCGCTTTTATTTCATTATACTGTATATGCTATGCAAATACTGTACTATAGTGGATTCCGGAATAGATTCTGTTGTATGTTTTTATACATATTCGTCTTGACTAAAAATATGACATCGGTACATTAGATTTTATATAGTCTGATAAATTCTATACCCAAACTTCACACATACTTATTTCTTCTTTTTTATTTATTGGAAAAGCTCGTCGAGGCAACACAAGGGTTTTCCGGTTCTCTTTTGACATCCCAACAATTCGAAATCATCATAATCATAGGTAATCTCCATTCATTGATTTTTTGTGCCACATTTACAATCTGTCTACAATAGACAATAAGTAAATATTATAAAAGAATATGACGGAAGTGGAGATATCCCATGACAACACTCCAAAAGAAAAATAACAATATTTCAAATAGCTGTAGTAAAAATGAATGGAAGGCCAAGAGCATTGGTCCTTTTAAGTCTTCTTATTGTTTGACTATTATCCCGCAAATTTAATGCATGATGATTCGGATGTTGATTTAATCGGTGCAGGTATTTTTTGTTGAACTTAGAGATTTCTTCTTTCACAGTTGAAATGTTGAGGTCACGATGAAAGACATCATTACGGACATACTATGGTGCAGTGACAATGGAACGTAAAGTTTTAGACTGATACTTCTGCTGTATTTCAATGTTTGAGTTGCTAGCAGTTCCCCACAGATGGATCCCGTATGTCCAGATTGGTTTTAGTATGACTTTATAAACAAGAAGTTTATTTTCTAATGACAGTTTTGATTTAGGTCCCAATAACCAATAGATTTTTGATGTCTTAAAATTTAATTCTTTACATTTAGTTTCAGGGCCGTATTCATAGACATTCTTAGCGCGGACTTCCGGTGGATGATCAGCGAACTAACGTTTTTCGTATTCATAAACCAGTGTTAACAATATAATATGATATGAATCCTGTACAAATAACCAGTCGATAGCCGGGGCTAGTTTAGCACGCTTGTAGCGCGGGCTAGCGAAATGACTATGAATAGCACCCAGTATGTTTACGCCATGTTAATCGGCGATCTAAATGCATACCTAGATATTTAACATCGTCTGCTTCAGGAAGTTCTTTGTTGTAAAGTGTTACAGGAGGACAGTTTTCAGTTCTGGTTCCGAAAGTAACATGAACTGATTTATTTTCCCTCGCTTGTATTCTCCATTTAGTAGCCAGTCTTCTGTTTCTTTCAATTCATTCTGCAGGTTTTCAGATGCTGTTGATGGATCATTCATTGATTTATTACGAGTTTAATGTAGAACCACCGACTGTGGTGCACTCTGAATATTCTCTGACGAACTAAGTGGTCTACGCTTCTCGCCAGTAGAGACATCTCTTAGCAACGCTGGTAAAATAGGAGCGAATTTATTTATTTATTTATTTATTTATTTATTTATTTATTTATTTATTTATTTATTTATTTATTTATTTATTTATTTATTTATTTATTTATTTCTACTGGCAAAGTTAAGACTATAAAGCCTTCTCTTTCACTCAACCAGTATTAGAAAAATAGCAACATATCGGATTTATAAAATAAAACCATCTGCCCTTCAATAAAGGTGACCATAAGGATACATACAAGTTTACGATGAAACCATGAAAATACATACAATATATTTCAAAAGAAAATTGAGTCAATCAAATTACTTGAAAGAGAGATGAAATTGCAAAATTTTAATTGAGTCCTTTAGAATTTCTCTAAGGATTTTCTCAACATTGTAAAATGTGAATCCTTTGATTTTGAAAGCTTGTAGGTGTATTTGGAGATGGTACCACGAACTCCAAAAAGAAGTCCGTGAACTGACCAACAATTAGCTATGATGTTATACTGCTTCATAAAGTAAGGAATGCAAGGTTCATAGATGATTCTCTTTTCAACATCAGTAAGTTTTGGCTGTTGTGCATCTCTTTCAAACCTGATAGTCGAATCCAGTATTGTTCCTGTATTTTTTTTTATCAATGGCGACAATATCTGCTCGTCTTGTTGAATCACCTTCCGAGATACAATGCACTTCTTCATGGACTTCTAATCCTTGTTGTTTTAAGATGTCAGCAAGCATTGTCCTTACCCTGTGATGGCGGTAGTTCCGCAGTAACTCAGTCTTTCGGAAGAAACCCAACACATGTCCTACTGTTTCAGTCTCGTTAGAAATACAGGAACAATATATAACTAATAATAAAAAGGTAAAGGTATCTCCGTCACACGCCATGAAGGCACCTGGGGTACATGCAGAGGTAGAGCCCCATGCTTTCCATGACCTCGGCACTAGAATGAGGTGGTGTGGTCGGCACCATGCTTCGACCGCCTTTTACACCCAGGAAAGATGTTAAAATGTTATGTTTTATTTAACGACGCTCGCAACTGCAGAGGTTATATCAGCGTCGCCGGATATGTCGGAATTTTGTCCCGCAGGACATGCCAGTAAATCTACTGACATGAGCCTGTCGCATTTAAGCACATTTAAATTCCATCGACCTGGCCCGGAATCGAACCCGCAACATTGGGCATAGAAGGCCAAGCGCTATACCAACTCGCCAACCAGGTCGACTCCCAGGAAAGACCCGGTACTCAATTTTATAGGAGGTTCTGGAAGTTTGGTAACGAGAAAAATCCCGTCACCACTTGGGATCGAACCCCGGACCTTCCAGTCCGTAGCCAGCTGCTCTACCAACTGAGCTACCCGGCCGTCCATACAATTAGTAATAATTGTAATAATAATAATAATAATAATAATAATAATAATAATAATAATAATAATAGCAAAATGAAAACAAGTTTAGTTACATGTAATTCTAAGAATCAAACAATTAGTCTATAGTAATGTGATTCGAAGTAATTGTTAAAATAATAAAGAAAATTTATACGTTAAAAATAAAAATCATATATTAGAAAAAAAATATATTCTAGGAAAACTCACAGTCTAAGCCAGGGGAGGGCACCGAGAGCGATTCCAAACTCTAATCGAGGATGCTTAATATTCATCCGTGACGGCATCAAAGCTGCGCGGTGTTTGGTAGGGAAGAAAGAGGTTGAAGAGAAGTCATACGGCTCCCCGTGAGAGAGTAGAATTTGCTCTTGATGCCCAGCCCTGGACTAAGCAGTCTATTTGGCAACCGGATTTTGGAATTAGTAAATGTCTGACGGCCCCTTACGGTATGACGTAGGGAGTTCCAATGACTATAAAATGAAATGGTGAATGATGAAGAGTATCGAGAAGTGTTATGATGAGGTATACTCAATGTACCGGTGATCTGAGATCGAGTATTTAGATTGTGATTGGAGCATAAATACACAAGACGAGACGACAGATAACTTGGGGCTGATGTGCGCAGAAATTGAAATAGAAGAGGAAGACGGTGTAAAGTTCTAGGATCGTTGAGCCGGAGCCAAGATAAAGATTCGTAAAATGGTTAAATATGATCGTATCGTCGGACATTGCACACATATCTTGCCACACCTTGTATTTTTTTTGCCTTTCTCGAAATATTATTGACCTCAAAATTCTTTCAAATATTAGTAGGCCTATAGGTTCTTAACCAGAAGAAGGACTAGATTAATTCATTATCTCCATATCTTATTGCTCTGCTCAGTAAAATTATCAGAAGTTCCAAGAAAATAGAAAAAATCAACGTTGGAGCTCGGCTAACAGCTGTTTTATGTCCGCCATTTTGAACATTTCAAATATATAGATACCAAACTATCTATGACTGGATAATTTATACAATGATTAATCGCAGGATAATATCATCTTGAGTTTTTAGAATAGTACATTATGCAACGAGCCCATAATGGTAGTAATTAAGACGCGAATATGTTTGTTTATGAAACGAGCGTTCGCTCGTTTCATAATTTTCATACGAGCGTCTTAATTACCATTATAGGCAAGTTTCATACGACTTTTTATGCTCGACCATATTTCTAACTTCAAATTATTGATAAGTATTCATGTTATGGTTATGTAAGTGAAGAGCGGAACTGACCTGAATTGTGAGATGTGCGCAGACGCGAAAGTATTGATTTTTTTCCGAGGCACGAATGTGATTGACGTTGATGTAATCTAGAGAATAACATGAAGATTAGTCTTGATATAACCTGGAAATTGATTTAGAATTGAAAAACGAGATGACAAATTGAATTTATTTGAATATTATTTACAATTAACACTAATTATTATAGTAACAGAACATAACCTTGTGCGACAGTATTGGATTTCCAGCCTCCGTGACTTTTCGCTAATTGTCTTTCGATTGCATATCCGATAATAATCGATACTTGCGGTTTCATAACGGTACAATGGTGATTTCTCATTGGCTGAACAACTGAATTATAATGAATAGGTGTACTTTAATGAGGTGTATTAAAGGGCTACTACCAGGTGTATAATTACTACATTTCGGCATGGTCGAGCATAAATACTTTTAGAGTACTTTTCATATTTATCCAGAAGGCAAAAGTTACACAACCTTCTCGAAACCGGGCATTAATGAGGCAATAATGCGGAATTTTACATTATTTCTACTTATTCCTCTTCCCTTTGTTTGTATTTGTCATTGTAGTGGCTTACATTATAGTCACGATTTCCATCTTTCACGAATCTTAATAATGTATTACAACACGAAAAAATTGCGTCGCACATAGGATGCATAACATACCTATATAAAATATATACAACCATCCATCAAAACAGAAATGATAAACAGTTACGTATGCAATGTTGATATTCGTAATATATTATAGCAACAGACTTATATTGTAGGTCTATGTACAATACCCCAGGTTCTCCGTTTACAGAATTCGCGCTAATCAACCTGTCTTGCAAGTGTATAAAGTAGATAAATACATCGAACTACAATATGGATATACGGGACTGTTTGCAGAAGTTAGTTCAGTATTATAGAGTACACATTCATGATAGATTTATCGCTGAAACACGCACAAACCCGTCGCTTCACACAGGCGCACATAACCCGACTCGAAGGTGTTTGTAGGAATAGTTTCCTCCCTACAGATACAGTACATCATCAGTTTCAAGGTAAAATTGTACTGATTATTTCATAGCTCATATTATTACATAACAATTTCCCTTATAGACCTATTGTGAATTCTCCATTAAAGGGGAGATATACAGATTTGAGCACTAAAAATTAGGGATATTCAATATTTTTTCTCCGAAACTAATGACATGTTCATATTGCAATTTGACATCCTTGGTAGGGGAGTAGTGGGTACAGTGAGACACATAATATTAAGACATATGTATGCAAGTGATAATTGAAGTATTTTTAAAATCAAGTGCAATAGAAATAGATATTAAAACATGGAGTATAATAATACATAAACAAAAATGTTAATAGATAAAGGACATAATATACAATACGTGTTTGTCAAAAAAATGCAAATGTCTCACTGTTCCCATTCAGGAGGGTACAGTGAGACACCACAGTGTCTATTAACGGACATTGAAATGATTTACACTTATTTCAAAAGAAGACAAAAACTTGCTGTTTCTTTATCTTGACATGTTCTGTAGGCTTATTTATAATCATTTTGATGTCTGACTTCGAAACCATTGAAACGTCTGGAACATTTGGAAAAGTGAATTTTCCATGACATTTATAACTTTTGCGAAGAAATAAAATGAATTTTGGTGACAACAAAACTTATGATTATAAGAATTTAATGTAATTCTTTATTATTTTTTTAACATTTTCTTAAATTTTGTGAATAATTTTTTATTTATGAAACCATTAAAATGTAATGTATCAATTATTTTAAGCTACAGTTCCTAAATTGGTTACTAGTACGTTCATTTTTAATATTAGTTATTGGTAAATGTAATATAATTACAGTTTGTTTTTGCAAATCATTGGTACATGGGGACAGTGAGACGTCTCAGTGTACCCTTCAATGGCATGTCTCACTTCTCCCTTTACGCATAGTTCATTTAAAAATGGCGCCATCACTTCAAAATTAAAACAAGAAAGACGAAACTTTGCGAAACATAATCTCAAATATCATAGTATTAGGTAACAAAACATTCATATTTATATCTCATTTTTATAGCCAATATAACCTTCATTAAACACAAGCCAAAATTTTACTTCTAGAGTGAAAAATTACGAATTATTTTTTCATCACTCACCTTTATAACTTGAATCAAATCGAGTATGAAAATACTGTTACTGTACTCGTGCATCATACAACTCCACTGTTACCAACATCTCAACATCAAAATTTACAATCTAATAAAAAAGGCCTCACTGTTCTCCCTGTCTTACTGTACCCACTTCTCCCCTATTCACTATTTCTGCAATTAGGGGAAACTCGGCTAATTCCGCAGTACGGGTAATTTCGCAGTAATGCATATATGATTTTACTGCGGCTTTACAATAGCGTGAACGTAAGTTTTGAGAGGCTGTCAACAGGAGGCATGTCCTCTACAGTACTATAAAAAAAAATCAAGGATTGTTGGTTGACACCTCTGTCGGCAATATAGTAAAACATCGAAAGTTGGCTGTTTTTCGTGTTTTGCTACACAACTGTGAAGAAAGTGAGCATTGTTACATATAAATTGTTCCTTTTATGTTACTTTCGTTATGTATTTCATAATTATTTAGGACTGTGGAATTAGCCAAGTCCTATTGCGGATTTATCCGCACTGTTACGGAATTACCCGAGTTGTTCTCTTTCAGCTGTAATGTATGTACAACTAAATATATTTGCATTTTAATGTCACTTTATCTCATTTGGTAAAGAAAGGTTTCGTCCATGTTTACATACCTTGATAATATATTTCAATAAACATTTTGATAAAAATATGATCGATTTACTTCTTAATATTGCGGAATTAGCCGAGTCTCCCCTATAGACTATTTTCAGATTTAATAAAAGTTTCACCATTATGAGTATTTATCATAACAAAACAGGGGCCGTTTTTATGCACTGATGTGCTGTTTTTATGATTTACATTTATATTTCGTATTCTGTCGAAGGGCAGGTCTTTCACTGCAAAGCCAGCTTTCTCCAACCTTTACCATTTTCTGCTTTCTCTTTGTTTCCGAATATGACCCATATATCTTAATGTCGCCTATCATCTGATATCTTCTTCTACCCCGAGCTCTTCTTCCGTTCACCATTCCTTCCAGTGCATCCTTCAGTAGGCAGTTTCTTCTCAGCCAGTGACCCAACCAATTTCTTTTCCTCTTTCTGAGCAGCTTCAGCATCATTCTTTCTTCACCCCTCTTTCCAACACAGCTTCATTTCTTATTCTCTCTGTCCACTTAACACGTTCCATTCTTCTCCATATCCATATTTCAAATGCTTCTATTCGTTTCTCTTCACTTCGTCGTAATGTCCATGTTTCTGCCCCATACAATGTCACACTTCATACAAAGCACTTCACTAGTCTCTTCATTAGTTCTTTTTCCAGAGGTCCGCAGAAAATGCTCCATTTTCTGTTAAAACCTTCCTTAGCCATTTCTGTCCTTTTGACTCCTGCCAGCAGCTCATGTTACTGCTTATAGTACACTATTTGAAGCTGTCCACTTGCTCTACTGCCTCATTTAGAATTCGCAAGTTTATCTTCTTTATTTTTTTCCTACGACCCTGCTCTTCATCTTATTTGCATTTATCTTCATCCCATACTGCTAGCTGTCATTTAGCTCCAGTAACATATTTTAGCATCATTTCGTCTTCTGCTAACAACACCATATCATCAGAAAATCTTATGCACTTATTCTTCTTCCTCCTCCTATCACTCCTCCCATCTTCTGAAAACAGTTCTTTACTAAATCCTTCAAGTAGATGTTAAACAGCGTGTGATAAAGGACATCCTTGACGTACTCCTTTACCTATTTCACTTCCTTCTGACATTTCTTTTCCTATCCTGACTTTGACTCATTGTTTCATATAAAGATTGCTGAACATTCTTGTCTCTTTCCAATCCACACTTACTTTCTTTAGGATCCGCATCAGTTTATTCCAGTCCACTCTGTCAAAAGCCATTTCTAGGTCCACAAATACTACATACACTTCTTTATTCGTTTCTGGGTATCTTTCGCCGATTGTCCTTGGCAGTCCAATTGCATCTCTCGTACCTTTTCCCTTTCTGAAGCCAACCTGCTCTTCTTCTAACTGTTCTTCCATCTTAGAATATAAACGTCGATTCAGTATTCGCAAGAGAATCTTCGCCGAGGAAACGGGCTGTTTTCTAATAATAAGATTAAAAAAAAAAAGCAGAATCGCATGGATAGCACTCACCGAGTAAAATAGTGTTAACGTTACGGGGAAAATTATTATTTTGTTTTAGGAAGTATTGATTTGGGGTTAATATGATATTAGAATTTTATTGTTATACAAGAGGAAAAGGTGTTAAAATCTGTATTACAGTTATAAGCATACTTTAGGCACATATCTCAAATTAGGCCTATACAAGGAGATTGATTAATTAATTCATTCATTCATTCGTTCGTTCATTCATTCATTCATTCATTCATTCATTCATTCATTCATTCATTCATTCATTCATTCATTCATTCATTCATTCATTCATTCATTCATTCATTCATTCATTTATAACTTTCTTTCTCATTGCCTTATACATATTAGGTTTTCATTGTTCTCCAGGTACATGTCTTCAAGGATTATTTGAATCGATTTTTTTAAAAACCCCGAAATCACGAAATACAAAGTTTTGGGGAAACACAAAAAACTGTTTAAAAGAAATGCATGAGTTAATAACTGGAATATTTTAATTGAGAAATATTGGTGTAAACATGAATATTTCTGTATCCAAAAGAATATGACTCAATATTCATGTTTGAAAATGTTTGCCTTATGGGATTTCTCAAAATCCGGTAAAGATTGAACAAAACATTCTCTTTATTTTATTAAATAATTGAAGATTGGTTAAAAAATTATAAGAATTTGATTCTCAAAACCAGTATTTAGAAGCTGATTTCATAATTTTTGCTTCATGTGAACAAATTTTACTCTGACGTATATTAAATATCACTAAGGACAAATAATAAAGTTCTGCATGAAATAATCTACCACAATAACACATTACACAACAGCCAATAAAATTATTCTAATAAATCCAAAATTCAGATACCCTACAAGATAATTTATTTACCAAGCATAACACCTTAGGCTATAGTTTTGTTTATTCTGGGTCATCCTTGGCATTGACTTATGGGACTTTTCCACGAAACCTAAGCGCACACGCCACAACACAAATACGGTTTGATTTATGTTCCCTTTCTTTCTACAAAATGGTATATCTATTCCTATAGAATAGGAATTAGCAACAAACTCAATTTTATTAAAATTTTACTTACGAGGTTTTTAAAAAAACCGATTCATTTGTAATGTAACAAAACTTCTTAAGCATAAACCTTACCTCTCCCTCTCTGCCAAAATTCAGCCGGTTTTAGTCTTACGTGTAAATTTGTTGTTGGAGAAAGAAGGAGCGGACTTCATTTTTCGGTCATTGTCACTTCCGGATTCCTGAGTGTCTGCCATTAGAAATGTCCTTCATAACTTTATCGGGGCCATATTGTGAAAGCGACAAATCCCTTCAGACTAGTGTAGGCGATAAGATCCAAGCGAACAGTGTGCCATTGTAGTGTATGTCAGTGGTTCATGAACCGTGTGCTGTGCTGCGAATCCAAATAATCTGCAAAACCTGACATCACATTCGAAGGATACTGGATATAATTCCTTGAAATGGTGAGTTTAACTCAATTTATCTTTTAACACTTACCAATCATAATAGCTGAAATGACTTATTTTTTTCGTCTTTGTTTATTCTTCAATCTGCATATTCATTATCTTATTTTTTCTTTTTCTTAGTTGTATGTATTTATAGTCGCTCTAACTTGTAGGTCATATCGCGACTATCTGTAGTTTATTGTTGGAAATGGTTGTTGTTGTTGTTGTTGTACTGTCTGGGGTGTAATCTGGCATTCGTACATCTACTAATTTTGAAGTAATAATGAAGAATCTTGTGTTAAATTTTAACGTACCTTGTTAACATGTTTCGACCTATTTTGGGTCATCTTCAGAACTGGTCGTTGTTGGTCTTGGCGCCTCTTGTTTCCTGTGAGGGTGCGTACGTAGTGTAGAGTCAAAGAGTGTATGTGTTTTGAAATTGAGGGGCTTAGAACAAAAAGCAGGTAAGTGATGGAAACCTAGTTTTGAGGAAATTACAGTTAAAGTTATACATGCAATGAAATATTATACACTAGTTTGATGAAATGATGCCCATATAGCAGCACTGCACAGTGTGATCACTTACCTGATTTTATCCCAAAGAAACATCCTTTTGGGCTATCACAACACGCACTAATTTTCTTCAATAATGTCACTTACCTGCTTTTTGTTCTAAGCCCCTTAATTGAGTTGTGTGTTGAGAATATCGTTGGAGTGTGTTTTCGTGTGTCTGTATATTTCATATTGTTCTAGTGTGTTGAGTTTCTGGATTTTTGGTTGGATGTGCAGTATTTCCATGTCTGTGTTGATGTCTCTGTAGGTGTGGTTGGCATTTGTGATGTGTTCTGCATATGTGGAGGTGTTTTGTAATTTTGTTATGGCTGTGATGTGTTCTTTGTAACGTGTTTGAAATGATCTGCCTGTCTGTCCTATGTATAAGTTGTTGCAGATGTTACATTTGAGCTTGTATACGCCTGTGTGGTTGTATTTATTTGTTTGTGTTGTGTGTTGAGATGTTTTTGTAGAGTGTTATTTGTTCTGTATGCGATGTTGTAATTTAATTTCTTGAATGAAGTTGCAATTTTATGTGTGTTTTTGTTTTCGTATGTTACTGTGATGTATTTTTTGTCGAAACATGTTAACAAGGTACGTTAAAATTTAACACAAGAAAGTTCTTATCATGCATATTCCGAAGTGATACAGTGTTAAAAGTTGTGTAATCCAGATTTATAATAATGAAGAATTTGGACCAAAATACATACTTTAATATTTATCATTCATTATTTTTTTAAGGATTTTCAAGTCAGAATAGGAGTTCGCTTGCATGTCTTGACCTCATGGGGAATAGAGAATACGAACAAAAGACTGGATTGTTCCTCTTGAAGGCGAGAAAGATTAGAACTTCAGCTGTTGAAGTTTGTGACGCGAACTGAGGAAGGGATAATAATATCCACCCAACTGTACACTTTTATGTCTTTTAGGTTAGGATATATTGTATAATGTGTTTTATTGTGTCATTTCCATTTTAATATGTTTGTTCTTTTAGAGAGTGTTTGGATGTAATCATAGGTGGAGGGAACCTACAAAGGAGGACTTGTTTTGGGTGCAAAGCACGTACGGTCAGAAGACCCGTGCATTGGATTTTAGAGAAAATTATGATAATATAAAATCTGTATGTATAATACTACTCAATAAATCCATCTATCTATTTAAAAAAATCTGGCATTCGTCTATATTTAAAATTGAATTATTTTTCCTACGCCTTTGATAATTTGTTTACCTATTTAGTTATATTGGTCGAGGAAAACCACGGAAAATACTCGACCAAATTAGTCCACCCCTGAAATCGAAACGGTGAGCTCCTGAGTTTGAGTCCAGTACGTTACCACCAAACCATCTAATTCCGTTATTTCCTTTTTAATCTGTTTATTTGTTGCGTTTTGAGTTTGCTATTCTATTCATTTTGTGGTTCTTTTTTAATTATTTAAATATTCCTTTAATTCCGTGTTATGTGGAAACATTGCAGCTGTGTCAACATACGCAGCACCTGATATTGTTTTGTTAATTTGCAATTTGTATTGGCTGCTCTACAGTAATCAGTTGTTTTTGAAGTATTTATCCCGTGTGCTGAAGTTCAAAGGAGATTTCCACCTGAAGATACGAAAGGTTCCAATTTAAGCAAAACACGGCTAGAGCACCATGAGGTCATAACAGGTTAACAAAATTGCCTCTGGAATAAAAAGACAAAAATAACAGATTGCTTTCAATTGAGGTTGCTTGGAAATTGAATCGACGAGTGAACTTCTAGCTCTTTGACGACCTGGCAAATTGATATCCACAGCCATTATACGTATTCTAAAAGACTGCTGGCTATTGAATAGCAGAAAAGAAGATTAAAACAGTATGTAGAAGGAATGAAAAAAATAACTGCAGGGAAACTGAATAAAATAAGACTATAACAACATGGCTCCAGATATAACTGAATCAATTGACATTACTTGAAAATTAAATAGAGAAGTGAAGCTAAATGTCAGGAAGTTACACAACTAGTCAGTCACAATTTCCATTGAAAATAAAGTACAAAATTCATCTAAAACGCGTGTTATTTTGTATGTATGTATGTATGTATGTATGTATGTATGTATGTATGTATGTATGTATGTATGTATGTATGTATGTATGTATGTATGTATGTATGTATGTATGTATGTATGTATGTATGTATGTATGTAATGCATGTATTTATTCACACTGCAAGTGGTAAATATTCGGTGGTAGTGGTGACTAATTACACTCAATAATGACAATCAATAATAAACATAATGAATAATAAATATAATTATTAATAATAATAGTAATAATTAATACTGATAATAAATAATAGTAATGACGATGATAATGATAATAATAATAATAATAATAATAATAATAATAATAAATACTGATAATAAAATATAATAATAATGATGATGATGATAATGATAATAATAATAATAATAATAAATAACAACAGTATAATAATATTAAGAAAAGTCATCCTAAATTAAATGAAGCACGATCACTTAAAATAACATTTAAAGTAAATCTAATTTGTATCTTAACCCTAAGTTCGAACTAAAACCCACGAGTTTGATATGTTCATACATGCAGAAATAACTGGAACTACGACACATTTCATTGATACTATCCTGATTTCGCTAACACTTAAAAAACATATCACTGTTCAAATACTTATATGAAACATGTCTGAATTTTATTAATTTTAATAATAATTTTTTATTTTAATAGTGTTCATACAACTGTGATATATATATTTTGTACGTTTCTTATCTAATTCATGGACACTGTTTAATTGACCCATATGTGTGATTTAAATATGGTATAATAAAATAAATATTTTAACCAAAAAGTCCATTAAATTGACCTTAACAAACGAAAGAGATATTGCATTAATACTTTTAATAAATGTAATTATTTTTATTTGAAATGGAAATGAGTAAAGTCTGAAATTAAATTTCTCGTTTATTCCTTTGGGGAAAAGTGAGAATATATAAAATTCAAGCTTTGTTATTTATATAACACGTCAGAAGCGATGTGCACAATAATTGCACAATTCATCGTAGATTAACATGGGACATAAAGCATTTCAATTAAATAATACAGCAAAATATGCACAGACAGCTTTAATGTTTGCGCTGGAAAGGTCACGGGTCATGCATTGCTGATTTCATAAATGTTATACAAGGAAATAAACTACTTGGCGATTCAGGAATTGAGAGCGGAAGAGCATCAAACCTGCAGAAAGGCGGGTAATATTGTCCTCGGTGTTTGTTCGTTAGCGTTTTAACATGGTTAAAAACTGAGTACGGCCGTAGAAGCGAGAGCGGCATACAACAATATCAGCCGACAGAGATAAGCCGAGAATAATAAATTGTCCGCGTGTAACCATACAAACAATTAGGCCGACAAGTGCGCTACCAATTCTGCACCTAGCATGTCCAGTGTGTAGGCCTAATATTGTGGAGACGAAATATTGTTTCTGAGAATTTATATAGTATTCCTCAAACCTATAATAATACATTATGCAACGAGCCTATAATGATAGTAATAAGACGCGAGTATGTTTGTTTATGATACGAGCGCAAGCGAGTTTCATAATTTTTATACGAGCGTCTTAATTAGCATTATAGGCAAGTTTCATACGACTTTTTATGCTCGACTATATTTCTAACTTGAAATTATTCAGAAGTATTCATTTTATCCGCATCTCACTGAAGAGCAGAAGTGACCTTGTGCAAACTCGTAAATTGTGAGATGTGCGCAGACGCGAAAGTATTGATTTTTTCCGAGGAACAATAATGTCATTGACGTTGATATAATTTAGCGAATAACATGAACTAATTTTGATATAACCTGGAAATTGATTTAGAATTGAAAAACGAGATGACAAATTGAATTTATTTGAATATTATTTACAATTAACGCTAATTATTATAGTAACAGAACATAACCTTCTGCGACAGTATTGGATTTCCAGCCTCCGTGACGTTTCCCTCGTTGTCTTTCGATTGCATATCCGAGAATAATCGAAAACCTGAACTTTAATGAATAGGTGTACTTTAATGACATGCATTAAAGGACTGCTACCAGGTGTGTAATTACTACATTTCGGCATGGTCGAGCATAAACAAATTTTCAGTAATTTAGGATTATCAACGCAGAACTGCACGCATTGTATTCTTCACCTGACATAATTAGGAACATTAAATCTAGACGTTTGAGATGGGCAGCGCATGTAGCACGTATGAGTAAATCCAGAAATGCATATAGAGTGTTAGTTGAGAGACCGGAGGAAAAAGATCTTAGGAGAGGCCGAGACGTAGATGGGAAGATAATATTAAAATGGATTTGAGAGAGGTGGGATATGATTGTAGAAACTGTTTTAATCTTGGTCAGGATAGGGACCGATGGCGGACTTATGTGAGAATAAAAATAAATACACATACTTTCAGTCAACCAAATTTAATAAATCGTATACCAAATTAATCAGCAAATTCCAAATAATGTTTCTGCATAAAAAAAGAAAATAAAAATTAAAAATTTTCAACAGAATAAGCACTTATACTCTCCTTAAATTAAATTAACTTACTTGCTATGTATTAGTAGACTATATTTTATAGCTCAAATAATGAATAATCGTTTGGGTTTGTAAATTTAATAATCTGATTGGCTATGTACTGTATATTTTTAGTAGAGCCACCAATGTAGAGATAGGTATAGTTCGACAACTTCAAGTGAAACCCCGTAAAACACGCCCACTTCTGGAATCTCTCTCTTTCTTTCTTCTCTCTCCCTCGCTCCTCGTCATTCAGTCACCAATCACCACGTAAATATCTGAGAGGGTGTGTGGGCATCGCGACCAATAGAAGAACTACTCTCCAGTATTACCACAATAACGGATTCTTCATTTTTGCCTCGACTGTCGGCTAGGAAGTTTCCATTAGGCAACTAGTCAACCTTTTAATGTTTTTGTTAGCAGGTTTGACAAACTGTGAGTGGACGTGCAAGTACATAGTGCATAGTGCTCTCTCCCTTCCCCCCGTGCTTTCTCACTTGCTCCTCTCCAAGACAGCCAGCGCTCACGTAGTAACTCGGTCAGGGTTTCAGTTCGATTTGTCAATCTATAGATGGATATATTGAGTAATATTATACATACTGATGTTATATTATCATGAATCCAATGCACGGGTCTTCTGACCGTACGTGCTTTGTACCTGAAACAAGTCCTACTTTGTAGGTTTCACCCCCCCCCCCCACACCTATAGTTACAGTAGATCCAACCACTCTCCAAAAGAACACACAGATTAAAATAAAAATGACAGAAATAAAACACATTATATAATATATCCTAACATAAACAGGCATAAAAGTGTACAATTATTTAATAATCTGATTGGCTATGTACTGTATATTTTTAGTAGAGCCACCAATGTAGCTCAGTTGACAAACTCGCTGGCCTGTTGATCCGGAGCTGCGCTCGAGATTGGGTTTGATCCCCGTTTGGTCTGATTTGTTGGTTTCTTCCGAGGTTCTCCCAGCAGTGGGGCGGATGCCGGGTGGTTTATGGCGAGTCCTCGGCCTCACTGTTCATCCCCGTCTGGTCTGATTACCTGGTTGGGATTTTTTCTCAGGTTTTCGCCAAACATAAGGCAAATGCCAGGTAATCTGTTGGCGAATCCTCGGCCTCACCTCATCTCACTACATCTCGCCAAAAAAAAAAAATGGTAAAAAATTGAAATTCAAATTGTAAAAAATTGTAAAAGTTGTAATTGTAATCTTGTAAAATTTTTTACTTGTTCCACATCTTAAAGCCTCATTGCTAATGTAAGATCTATGGAATACAATAAATGAAATAAGAAATGAAGCCATGAGCAAATAAGTAAGTTGAGGATTATAAGCTTTTAAAGGAACAATATAGGTGATAATGCACATGTTTGCTGAGCCTGGGGTGTTCTCGCGCGTGAGTTTGATTTCTGATTCGGCTGATTACATGGGTGGGATTTTTCCCGAGGTTTTCCTCAACTCTAATACAAATGTTAGGCAAACCTTATCTCATCTCGCAAAATATAATCTCGCTATCACCAATTACATTAACGCTAAATAAACTAGTAGTCTATACTTGGTGCGTTTCGGATTGCCATTCAACTTTTACGTTTTCTTAAATTTATTAAATTCAAAATAACGTAGGGCAGGATTTATTATCAAATTAGAGTTGTATAACCTTGACCCGTAACTCTAGATTTATTCCAGTGGTTCTGTAACATTTAGGTTCAGCTTGGCATTTTGGGCCCTTAAATTCATTCTGCTTGACAAAACCTTAAACAGAAAAACTAAAATACAGGCACTCGAGACCTGTGTTTATCCTGTATTACTTTATGGGTGCCAAACATGGTCGCTAACAGGGAAACACAGGACAAACTACAAACGTGTCAAAGGAAAATGATGCGCAAGATTATGGGCGTATCACTGAAGAAGAAAATCCCAAATGCGACACTCTACCTACCAGCAGATACACAGGACGTCACACATGCAGCCATTACACCCAAATGGAAGTGGGATGGACACGTGGCCAGGCTACCAGGCGACAGATGGATATACCGAGCTACCATGTGGGACCCCCGTATAGGAAGGAAGTTGTGAAAAGCAGTGAGAGAATCATTGTTAAAGAAATTCAAGTTCCTAGACTTAAATATCACGTCTAACGTGAACTAGCTCACCACGTTAGGCAAGTAGAACTTTCCCTTATTTAAGGAGGCCTTTGCCTTTCATGGGACACAATAGGCTATCTTTATCTTTATCTTTATCTTTATCTTTATCTTTATCTTTATCTTTATCTTTATCTTTAGAAAGGACATATCAAATTTCTTTTGGTAGGATAAACATGTTATTTATATTTCAGACGATTTTTACGATAATATTTTAATAATGTATATTTATATATTTATTCAATTTGGAAAACATTAAAATCTGAGTAAATCAAATTTGTTGCATAATCAATTGACTTGTTAAGCAAATTTTATTTATCCGCTTTTGAAGCAATATGAGCCAAGAAAGTGTGAACTTCATGCTCTTCCCCATCCGATTATACCATACTGTATGACAGATTGAACCAAACCTGAATAAACTAATTGCAGAATATTTGTACAAACAAATAATAAAAAGCAACCAAAAACAATAAACAAAACAATAAATAAATAAAATATATAAACAGAAATAAATAAATAAATAAATAAATGAATAAATTAACAAATAAATTAATGAATAAATAAATAAGTAAATAAATGTTGTTAATGATAAGCTCCAAAGCTCTACATTAAATAAATACAATAAAATGAATAAATAAATAGGTAAATAAGCAAACAGATACAGAAATAGAAATTGATACATTAATGAATGAATTAATAAATGGAAATAAATAAGTAAAAATGTATGAATTAATGAATATGTGAATTAATGAAAAAATAAACAACAGAATATTCCCATGATTGTATGAGAAGATTCGAAGAGAACGGCAGTTACGTAGACCTTCGGCTCCCCCCTACTACCAATAATGCATAGCACAATGTCAATATGGCGGTTGCTGTCGTTTGCGATGCAACTAACTTTTCTGTTGATTTTCGAGTTCTTTTTTTTTCCTCGTTATTATATGCTTATTTAAGTTGTGTTAACTCTCGCTAAGTGGTTTTATATTTTATTTTATCCGTCCTAGTATTTATTTTATTATTGTAAATATATTTGTTTTATCACTACTATTATTATTATTATTATTACTATTATTATTATTATTGAATTAATTTGTATTACTATCTTTGTATCATCTCAGTCACGGTTATTCTATTATTATTATTATTATTATTATTATTATTATTATTATTATTATTATTAGTATTATTTCTATCATCAACATTATCATTGATCTCTGTAAAATTTATGTAGACTTCTGGACTGTACCCGAGCACGAGCATATGCTCATTTCGGGTACCTATTCATATGTATCATTTCAAATGTTAAATTGTGAATAAATTTGAAATTTGAAAATTTGAAATAAGTTGGAATGAATAACTTATATTCTGTTCTTGACTAATTGATTCTCCACTTTTATCTTCGTAATTATCCCTGTTTTGTAATAATTGTATTGGTTTTGTAATTTTATTGAATCTTTGTTATGTTCCATTTAGAACAAAATATTTATAGGAACTCCCCCCCCAACACGAGCGTGCTCAAACGGGCGTGCTCTACATCAGTAATATATATATATATATATATATATATATATTTATTTATTTATTTATTTATTTTGTTTTGTATGTATCAATAAATACTAAATGCTACATACTGAATATTTGTTTGTTTCTTTGTTCATGTCTTTGTGCATTTCTTTTTCATTTATTTCTTTGATTATTTGTTTCTTTTTTTGTTGATGTATTTGTATATTTCTGTCTATATTTGTTTTTCGTTTGTTTGTTTGCGCATTTAATTGTTTGCTCGTTTATTTCCTTATTTATTTGCTTCATTATTTGTTTCATTATACACTAAAACATAGCAAATGCCCTAATTACTGTAACAGTATACAAATTATGTTTCCTGGTTTAAGTGTATTGTATTACAACTACAAGTACAAAAAATGAAAAATTATTATAGTAATGTAAAGGGTGGGCAAAATAAAAATATCCCGAAAATCTGTAATATTTGCATGTATTACGGGTCTGTAGCAATGAATATTCTTTGAAGAATATTAATTAATGTCTAATAATCCATTGTTGCGTCGAAATCACGGCTTTCTGCATTGTCAGGGTCATTTCCGCGTCAGTCTTATTATTTTTTTTTCGTTGTTGGTAACTCTATAGCATCTATTAGATGCTTCATGATTGTGCTAACAGATGGAGTTACTTGTCAACAATGTGACGCTGAAACGTGCGTTCAGGTTACTGCCCAGCGACAGTCCTGATGTATTTTTATATTTGTGATGATTGGTTAATTAATATTAACCCGGCACACTCACATTCATACAAATTTCCAGACTCTAGACACCCAGGGAATTCCTCTTCTTCAAAAAAAATCACCAAGAGCCGAGCCCGGGAATCAAACCCGGGACTCCTGATCTGGAAGCCAGCATGCTGACCAACAGACCACGGAGGCAGTCAAACGTCAGTCTTATATTTTCCGCAGGCCAGTTTTATTTTGCCCACCCCGTACAGACAGGAGTGTTAAAAAAAAAAACAAACAAACAAAACGAATGCATGAGGCATTGTTGACTATTGTGTCGCTAAGCACCTATCTAGAATTGATAAATGTGGTAACATCAACAAAGTAATTTAAGAACCTTGCGTCTTTTCATGAAGACCCTGTACATCATGTGCAATAATATATTCGTTTTTACAGCAATTTATCTTTAATGTAAAGAAAAAAAAGGCAAAGTTCACAGCTCTTCAGTGCTTCACAATAGATTCGAATCTTCAGAAAGTATGGAAGTGTGACACTGTCCCTTTTACACGCGTGGTCGTCTCATCTGATATGCGGTCATGCGTCATCACATGTCATGTAGCTTCCTCTCTCAGACTCACTGAAGGCCTTGTCGTGTGCAGTGATGTTTCGGTAGAATTCATTCTCAGAATGGAACTATGGAGATTCAGGAATGGAGCTGAATGGTTCTCATGCATGTTTCAAATGCAACGATGCAATGGAATTTCTCGCGATAATAATTCCCTTCGACACCGACTGTGCTATGGAGAAGATCTAAGTTGCGCTTCAAAAACAATCTAGCATACGGTAGAGTTTTTTTTCCACATATGTTTGTATTTCTTAACACTACAATTCGGTATACATCCGGTGGCAGTGATATATAATACACAATAATATTACAATTACATGAAATAAAATAAAATAAACGTAAATGAAATAAAATGAAATAAACGTAAATCTATAAATAGTAGATGCAATAAACCTATGACTATAAATAAAAACTATTCTATAATAACGCCTACGATAAGCAAAAGTAAATCTACCTTATAAGTAGTTCTATTTCACTCAACTATTACCAATTTAAGTAATTACATATCACCTTAATTAATTACATACCAACTTAATTACATATCATCTTAATTAATTGCATATCACCTTAATTTATTTACACATCTTAATTAATTACATATCAACTTAATTAATTAAATATCAACTCAATTAATTACATGGCACAACTTAAATAATTACACTGCATCTCCAATTACATTTTCAGTCTAATCTCCTCAACCTTTCCTTAAATGTATTGATTTTAAGAGGACCACCCTGAAACATTGCCGCAGGTAAGCTGTTCCAGTCTACTATTGTGCGGTTAACAAAGGAAAATTTTGCCACGTCCGTTCTTTGTTTCCTGCATTTAAACTTCCTAATATGATCACCCCTGCCAAAGTATGATGGTGTTGCTAATCTGGCATTGATATCGGCCCATGCTTTGTGTCCCATTTGTGCCTTAAACAATGCCCTCTATGGAACTTTACGGAACAGGCTTAAGTTATAGGTAATGTTCGTTAGGATAGCTTGACTCTTCGATGAACGCTTGGTTTTCACAATTTAATAGTAGTGGAAAACATAGCAAACATAAGAGGATTACGAAATGGAAATGTCCGGGTTTTACTAGTTGGATCCCGCAGTCAGAATATCAGATCCCGAGTCGTGAAGTAAACAATACTATAGTCTGTGCAGTTCGAACTGGCAGCTCAAGGTCAAGCAATGGACTGCATTTGCCATGCGTGCTTATCCCCACTCCTGGACTGTTCTCCTCAAGAAAAGTCAGCTGGACAGTGGCGCGGCATGTTAGAGGGGAAGGGGACCAGTCAGAGCTTAGGAGAAGAGGTACAGTGTGGAGGAGACGAAATGACCTTGATCCGCCAGTTCGAAATGCACAGACTATACTGGGTGTTCAGTTCAAAGTGTGTCATGGCTCGCTGTATGCCGTCATGTGGCTAGCCGATGAGCCTAAAGAATTCAATCTTCCTACACTTCCGCAGAGGTGTATAACCTATGAGGCAGAGAAGTTGCCTAGCATGTACGGCGTTCATTCTGAAGAGTACGTGCCGATACGTACGGTAACGCCGGTAGTGGCAGGAATGTGAACTGTTTGGAAATACGTACTGTCGGGATATGGGGAGAGGGTTAAGACGATTACTTACGTTTTTGTTGACATTAACTTCGACGGTCAACATGGACACGGAGCATATGATTTGTGTTGTGGAATGTTACCGTACGCAACCGATGATAAGAAATACCCTGCGTACGACTTGCCGGCGCAAAACACAGTTCGAAAGAGGTTATGGTAGCACACAGACCGTACAGACCGCCATCTGTTGCTACGAGGTTCAAGTTATACCGTACACGTTCTCAAGTTCAGATTGAAGAACGCCTTAAATAATAGGCAACTTTTCTAACATATAAGCTGAAACTCGCTTCAAATCGGTGACCCAACAACAGTGACGTCATGACACACTTTGAAATGAACACCCAGTAGTTATGTCCCGGGTGGGAAGAAGGGCTGTATTAGTTAGGTCCCAGATTTTCCTTACCATTTTATGCAGACGAAGGGCTGCCGAAAGGCAAAATGTTGCTCAATTCTATCAAAGAATATACAAGACAATGCGCAGTCACCTTTTACTAGACTTCGCAGTTGAGGCACATTTACCCTGAAATTAAGTACACACAAAATTATACAGTATTTACAAAGCAGATGGGAAGGTTGTCCCTCCCCTCATACACACATCATGTCAGTTAGATGGAGCAATACAAGCCAAGCAAGAAAAAAATTGAATTGTCGTCCGAAGAACAAATGTAAATATTACGTTGATCAGAATACATTGCATTATTGTTTCTAAGGTGGAGAAACTTAGTATCTTTCTTACGCCTGTAAACAGTTATACAGGCCATACAATCGATACTGCACTGTGTGTAAACTTTTAGGCCATACAATCGATACTGCACTGTGTGTAAACTTTTCAAAGTCCACATACGCACTTACTTACTTACTGGCTTTTAAGGAACCCGTAGGTTCATTGCCGCCCTCACATAAGCCCGCCATTGGTCCCTATCCTGAGCAAGATTAATCCAATCTCTACCATCATATCCCACCTCCCTCAAATCCATTTTATTATTATCTTCCCATCTACGTCTCGGCCTCCCCAAAGGTCTTTTTCTCTCCGGCCTCCCAACTAACACTCTATATGCATTTCTGGATTCGCCCATACACACTTTTAGGGTAAAATGATAAGTTGAATTTATTACATTCGGTCACGAAGCTTCTCAAAGCATCGACATAATTCTTTTCAGACTTTCCTGGTAATAAACAAAATTTAATAAATATGTTGGAATAGGTCCGATAAGCAGGTATCTATATGTTGTTGGTGAGTAGTGGTCGTCGTATATATATTGATAAGCATAACGACGGTCACTACTCACCTTACTTACTTATGGCTTTTAAGAAACCCGGAGGTTCATTGCCGCCATCACATAGGCTAAACCCGCCATCGGTCCCTATCCTAATCAAGATTAATCCAATCTCCATCATCATATCTCACCTCCCTCAAATCCATTTTAATATTATCCTCCCATCTACGTCTCGGCCTCCTGGCCTCCTAACTAACACTATATTTATTCTGGATTCGCCCAAACGTGCTACATGCCCTGCCCATCTCTAAAGTCTGGATTTAACGTTTCTCATTATATCAGGTGAAGATTACAATGCGTGCAGTTCTGTGTTGTGTAACTTTCTCCATTCTCCTGTAACTTCATCTCTCTTAGCCTCTAATATTTTCCTAAGCACCTTATTTTCAAACACCTTTAACCTCTCAAAGTGAAAGTTCAAGTTTCACAACCATACAGAACAATCGGTAATATAACTGTTTTATAAACTCTAACTTTCAGCTTTTTTGTCAGCAGACTGGATAACAAAAGGTTCTCAACCGAATAATAACACGCATTTCCCATATTTATTCTGTGTTTAATTTCCCCCCGAGTATCATTTATATTTGTTACTGTTGCTCCAAGTTATTTGAATTTTTCCATCTCTTCAAAGGATAAATTTTCATTTTCTATATTTCCATTTCTTACAATATTCTGGTCACGAGACATAATCATATAGGCTACTTTGACTTTTCGGGATTTATTTCCAAACCTACCTCTTTACTTGCCTCAAGTAAAATTCCCGTGTTTTTTCTAATAGTTTGTGAACTTTCTCCTAACATATTCACGTTATCCGCATAGGCAACGAGGGGCAATTAGTACCAACCTGATAAATTGTACTCTCATAATCGATACCGGATAGCAGTCGATAGATTTACAGTTATAACCAACTCATATACAGAATGAAAGTGAAATAACTTTTCAGGTTGAAAGGGACGATAGTGTACTCTGAAATGAATGAAAATCTATATTACGTTTTGTGATTAAATTCACGGTTAATTAGGAAATTATGAGTGAGTTTGAATTTTCAGCAGTTCGATATTGAATTAGATTTATTAAATATGTATATTAAAAAAAAACAATATAATACCCATAACCATTTTTTAATATACGTAACACATTCCTATAGAATTTTTGCATTCCATTTAAATTATTTTTAATATGGTAATATAAGTGATACACGCATTTGATGAACAGTATTCAGTACATTTATTTCAGCGTAATATGATATGATTACTTAACTTCATTCCGATTAAATATGCATATTTGAAATTTTGATTTTAATTAGCACACCTAAATGTTTCACCGTTTTTAATATTTTTTTAATTTTGACATCAGCAATCTATATTTTGATATTATGTAAAAAATCGTCACTACAAATTTAATGCAATGCATTTTTTTCACAAGATATCTCTAATTACACTGAACAATAAGAATTTTGTTCCGACTTAAAACAATGTGTCCCTTATGGTCTGATGTGCACTGAATCCGAAAATGCATCTCTTTTCTTCGTTTCACTTAAGGGTTTTAAGATATACTGTGATTTCACTTTTCGATAAGCTCTCCCCCAGGAAACATCTGGCGCGGTTTGGGTGTATAAACCAAAACAAAAGGTAATGTATTTTATGAGTCTATGACTTACTTACGGTTTATTATGGTTGTTGGCATGTTATTTTGTATTTCTAATAAATAAACAGATATTGGTCCCGTCTATTAAGTAAATGTCATAACAGTTCAAAGTGAGGTCTATGCAATGAACAATCAAGGGTGTGGTTTTCAGTATTTAAAGGAAACGTTTACCAGTTTCAGTGAAGGACAATTAAAAGAGGGCATTTTCATCGGTCCACAAATTCACAAAATTATGGCTGACCGTTTGTTTGAGGAAAAACTTTCCGTTACAGAAAAATGGCATGGCGCGCTTTCAAAGACGTTTGCTCAAATTTCCTTGGAAATTCCAGGGCAGAGAACTACATAGAACTTGTTGTGGAAATCATGTTAAGTGCATATGGCAAAATGGAGTGTAATATGTCTCTCAAAATACACTTTTTACATTTTCATTTGGATTTCTTTCCTCCTAACTTTGGAGCGGTAAACGACGAGCATGGGGAAAGATTTCATCAAGAAATATCAGAAATGGAAAGGCGATATAAAGGAAGATCATCATCCAGCATGCTTGCAGACTATTTTTGATTTCTTGTAAAATACAGTCCCGGGTCTAGTTATAAACAGAAGTCATCCAGAAAATTATTTTGTGCGAGATCGTGCTTATTTGCTTGTTTTCCGCACAGAACCAATACGCGGTAAGTGTGAAATACCACATTCAGTATTCCCAACGTAACACACATAACAATTTCCCTCTTCTTACCGCTTAAGCGCGACATTCATTTTACTGCTTTAGGCTTTTAACATATTATTTTTAGAGACGTTTAACATAGTAATAATTATGAATTGGAAACTTACCACTGCAATTTCACCTAAATTGCAATGTTAATTATTATTTTTAAATATTTGCAAAAATTAAGTAAAGACTACTACTCCACGAAACTTATTGCATTCCTGATACAAGTAACATTAAGGAAGCCGTGAAAAAATCAACAAGATTCCAGATGCGGATGTTATTACTGCAATATGTTATATAAATAATATTTTTAAAATATTAAAATGAAAAATAAATCATTACATAACCTTACCGTTTGTTTTAAGTTCGCATTTATAGACTGGGGGAAAAAAAGACAAACGTATATCACGGCCTGCTGGAGTATAGTAAATACAGAAAACATTTTATAGCAACAATGTTGAAGAAAGATATTTTGGTTTTCCGAAGTTGCCGTCATTAAACAGAAACCAAGGTGGAGATTTCATTGCAACTAATTAGAAATTCGTCTTTCAGGTATGTAATAAACGATCTTCGCACAAAATAATGTACGATACAGGAGCGGTATGTTTGTTTTCATGTTCTCGGAAATTAAAAAAGCTCAACTACGTTTCGCTTTTTCAATCTTTTCCTCGACCATGAAAACGTCAACATACCGCTCTTGTAACGTATATTACTATTAAATGTAAGTTCAAATTCCGAGATTTTTCTCATTATATGCATGAAATATTTTCATTTTTATTGAGTTTTAAACTATGTTACATCATTCTTGTATCCAATATACATTTTCCAAGTATTATGAGTAATTTTGAACAAGTGTGTTGTAATTTTATCAGTAGCAGCGAAAAATTAAAAAAAAAAAAAAAAGTTTTGTCATAAAAAATTCAATTCATTTTCCCTGGAAAATGGTACGTGATGGGGTAATTTGGATTTTAAATTCAGATTTAGGGCACACATATTAGTAATATTCACCTATTTTTATTTCGGAGCAAGACGAAAAGTAAAAATTTGTTGTTCAGTGTTATTAGTATCTGAAGATACCATACTGAATGGCGAAAACGTTAACAATTTTAAAATACAGTATAATGTAAATTCATAATTGTATAATTTACATTAAAATAAGTAATATGATTGAATACCTTCTTCTTCTTCTTTCACTACCTCCTTATTGCCGCCTAAGCAGCGTGGAGGGGTTGCCTCTGATCCATTTCTTATATTGATCCCGGTCAGCGGCAAGAAGTTTTATTTGTGCAGTCGACTTTCCCCTTTTTTCGACTATCTCCTTGATAACTTCTTCCCAATGATGATTGAATACCATTCTTTTTAAATTCTTAAATCTGGTTATTTAAGCCCCTAAATTAGTTTTTCCAAAATCGAGATCTAGCTAAATCGCTTTATCGCGATCAAAAACGGTAGATTCATTGCAGTTAATCAAAATCTTTGCGTCCGTTCTCAGTATAAAATTTACAAATACACAAACATTTCTCGTTTAATAGCATTTAGTGATATTCTTTCGTTAGTGCGTCATTTACCTAGTCTATTATCCTAAGTACTTGAAAGAATATACACACACAATGTCGCAAGTTAGCTTACGCTAGAATCCCTGAATAAGTAGTCTAATATTGGGTAGCCACGGAATGTGACGAGAATGCTCAGGCCCACTCTGCGTCAGTGTTACACTCCAGAGAATAAGGTCGCATTTGACAGGATGTTTGGTGGACTGTAAATTCGTTGCAGAAATAGTGCCCGACATGATTTGTCAGTTGACCTTTTCCGCGGCTGATATCGAACCCAAGGGATTCGCGTAATGGGCGTGGAATTGAAATCGACCGAGAGGGTCGAGATATCGAGCCCTACTCTAATGAGATTTCTCTTTGCACCATTTCTTTTGTATTGTAGAATAAGTGATTTAACATAACTACAATCAATGGCAGGAGCGTCGACTTTCCACGCTGAATACTTGGGTTCGGTTCTTGGGATTGTCCAAGAAAAACGTATTTCAAATAGAGACTGGCAACCGATGTAGATCTGGCGATAGCGCGTTTGATTACTGATCCGAAGTCAAGTTTATAATAATAATAATAATAATAATAATAATAATAATAATAAAATTTATTTTAGCTGGCAGAGTTAAGGCCGTAAGGCCTTCTCTTCCACTCAACCAGCAATCCACTCAACCAGCAGACGTGGGTTAAAATTGGGTTGATTGCTTGTTTGGATTTCTATAAGATTTTCCCCAGGTAATGTCATGGCGATTCTTCGGACTCATCTCTCAAATCCCATATCAGTCACAAATTTGATTGACGCTATATAACCTAATATTTGATCAGCATCGTTAAATAACTTTTGAAACTTTCTCGTAACACGTCCTGCAATAGACCAGCTTTTTAAAAATTCTGAAGAATTTGTACAAGTTAGCTTCTGAAGTTCACTTAATCCAGAACGAAACCCGTTCCTAGCCACTTAGACCTACTCAGTAATTTAACACATTGTTTAAATAGTTATGTAGCCTCTGGAAAACCTAGTGTTAAGTCTATACAAACTGAAATCCACACGCAAATCTCCTCGTGTATGGGCGAAAAGCATTAAAAGTTTCGGCCTTGAGTTAAGTCTCCAGAATTCAGCGGCTCCTAGAGTTTTTCCTATTGTTTATTCCTCCATTGTCTTCTGACGAAGGGCAAGTATTTGGCTGCAAACTCAGCATTCTCCAATCTTCCCTACTTTCCACATTCATGTTAGTCTCCTCATAACATTCTCCAAATTAAGCGGGATTAAAAAATATACAAAGAAACAAACGATAATGCGAGCATGTGGTCGAGATTTCGTTATTGTTTCCTTTTAAGCAGTTCTCTGTAGCGAAATGACGACAAACTATGAAAGCATATATTTGAAAACTATTCTTACCCATTTCCATGAACATAGTACCACGAAGGAACAGTATTTCTGGATTTTAAATCTTATTTCCAGAAATTATTATTGATTTCAACGATCTCTTACGACTGCTTTGTGAATTATAGGTGTAGGAGGTAAGTTAGAGCGTGTATGCATAGTAATGCAATTCATACGTACCTTCCTAAGACAATTCTCTACAGATAAATCTCCGGTAAGTTTTTGCGTGAATGTGACCATTCACTGTAATTATAAATAAATATTTCTCAATACAGTTCAGGCAACACCCTAAAGTAGATTTACAGTTTAAAGTGCCAGTAAATTTGTGTCCCTGGCTTAGTGTAAACCAGAGGCGGAGTTATGGGGGGGGGTGCACTGCCCACGCAAACTTGTCTGAACTCTCTTTTTTCTATTACCGTTAGAAAATATTGAATTCAAAAGATCTTTTTTGCTCTTGTTTATGATTAAATTTTTGTGCTTAAATTGACGAATTAATGTCTTCACATCATGTGTCCGGACTATGAAATTTATTTTAAATTTCTGAATGTTAAAGAATTCCTATACCTCATTTGAGGAATGGAAGCACTGTAATGTTTCTTTTGTAACAGCCTGTACTCATGCCTTAGAAGTCTGCAGGTGTTCAGGCCGCCACTTGGAGAAATATGAATAACATACTGCACAACAATGCAGAAAAAAGAAAACAGATCCCGGTATAATGTGTAAACTTAAGACGAGATTGAATAAAATAATTAGAGTTTACATTTCATATGATATCTTCAGGATGGTAAATTTCATATATAAGAGTTTCTATGCAAATCTGGCTTTCAGTTAGAAGCTCTCTGTGAAGCAGGCTTGAATAATTTCAAGGGAAAAATTGTTCCGGGACCGGGTATCGATCCCGGGACCCTTCGCTTAACGCACGCTCTACCGACTGGGCTACCCCAGGAACTAAGCGAAGGGCCCCGGAACAATTTTTCCCTTGAAATTATTTAGAAGAGTTTCTGTTAGCACTGTTACAAATTTTATTGATGTAGCCTACGTATGCGTTTCTGTACGAGAGAGAGAAAAAGAGGGAGATTGTTTTAAGTTATACCCTGTTATAATTTGTAGTAGCCCTACAGTTCAAGCCCTATACAACTCGGTGCGAAATATCGCGGTTGTGGATGTAACATTGTAAGGAACTTGACCTCGAAAATACCTTTATTAAATTATCATATTCCGACATACTGTGCCACGGTCAAGCTGTAACGGGGAGGGTTGAGGTAAATGTCCCCATAACCCCGTTATATGGGGATTCTATGGTTTTGCTTTGCCCCCCTCCCCCAAGGAAACGGTTCTCTCTCCGCCTATTGTGTAAACATGTAACAAGAAAACACATTGTGTACTGGGCCGGGTTTATAAGAAGAACTACCGCGAAGACCCAAAGCGCTGCCGGTTAATTAGTAATTTCGTGGCAAGGTAAGAATACCAGTAACTTAGGTTTGGCCCTATAGTGGTAGTGATGGTATACTCTATTTTATTTCAAGGAGTGCAGTTCGGTGGCTCCTTTGAACTCCCACTTACAGATTTATGACTTCCTACACAAACAACTCTGTCAATTCCATCCTGTCCCCTCGTCTCAACATTGCCATAATCCTGGTGACCTTCGAAATGAGACAGTGAGACTGACGGGATTCTTGGAATTCGGAAAAGATGCGGCAACTCTGCCTCCAAGTGGATTTGAGGGGAACCTGCCAATTCTTCTGAACAAGTGTTGTGATTGGTTACTAACAGGCGAAGACAAGATTTTCGTCACAGTAAGGAAGATATTTATTTATGACAACAAATTAGTAGGGGGCAGTAGAAGGCCTGTCGACAAAGTCCTTTCTATGAAACTGCACTCCATGGAAAAAAAAAAAATAAATAAGAGTATACTGGTGGTAGTAGAAACCCATCGCCTTTGACCGAAGTCAAACACACTTTTTGCCAAATCACAGATAATAATGAGAAGTTCGTTACTTTGATTTATCCTGGCGCGTCAGTCCTTAGAAAGAGAGGTCGACTGCATGTTTCATATCCTCGTGCCTCAGCATATGTCATCCAACCAGCACGGGGTAACGTTTAGTCAGCACGATGAAAACTTTAGCCATTTTGGCGAATGAAATTTGAAGGGTACACGGGAATAACGATCAAGGTCCATTTTAGAAAGTTTCGAGAAAAACGAATATTAAAGTTTAAGCACTTAATACTTACTTATGTGTGTATTTAATAGAAATTGACGTAGTGGAACGTCAAGAATGATGATATCTTATTACTAGCTAGACCACATGATAGTACTTTCTTTCCACTATAAGATAGTATTATTAACTCAATTTCGATTTTTGGTGGACCTTGATCGTTTTTCCCGTGTACCCTTCATTTGATTTCGCTACTCACTGTAGCTCCACAAATTCATCAAGATGTTGAGTGAGCACCGGCTCATACAGTGGCCGAAATTTCTGCACAATTATTTTCTTATGAGAACTCGAAGCAGTGCTCATTCTGTATCGATAATCTAATGCATGATTTCTTGGACCACACAGTTATGGCGCAAGACTCCTTGTGATTTATATGAACTAGGAACAAGTTGCATTCTGTGCTTCCTATACTTCGTAACTTTCTAACTTTCAGAGTATAATTTAATTCAAAAGGAGCAGAATGAAGAAAACGCGACAACTTATTTAAGTTGCAATAAAATGTAACATTAAACGATGTAGAGAGACAAAGAGACGTTGAAATGTAGAAGCAGAGCATTTGAATTCTCTTTCCTGTAGTTATATTTTGCTAACGGTGACGAAAATAAAAAAAAAAAACTAATTACTCTATGATCTTCTTTCAATAAAACATCAGAATGAAATATCAGTACTCATTTAAAATCATAAAATAACGAGGATAAAATTTCCACGAATTAACAGTTTCTCGAGTGTTGCATCCACTGTAAACTCTAATTATAATTGCTGTAAATCAATATGGACTTCAAACTCCAATTAAATCGGCTGCCAGATAATTCAACTGCCATAATTGAGATAGCTTGTCGTTGATTTAATTAAATTCCTTGATATATCTAGCTTCAGTGTTTTCACGTTTAATAATTCTGAACATAAATGCATAGGGAAAGAGAGATTTCAGAGAACTACTATTAAATTTTGAGACTGAATTTCACATTGACACTGAAAGAAAGTCATAATGTTTAGACCTCGGATTTTTAGGCTCGAATAGGATAGGTTGCAACAATTTTATGTAAAAATCTGTAAATGTATGCAAGACGAGAAACTCTCGAGTGTTGATATTGCCTAAAACTAGGTGCGTTAAAGAATATATGTTTCAGCCTACGCTAAAAGAGGCTAAAAATGCGAGGTCTGGTATTACTATTAGGTATATTATTATAATTACTACTGCTACTAATACCATAACTAGGGAGCGGATTTTTATGTAATATGATGTGAAATATGTACATATTCAAGTAAGAAAAGTAAGCTGAATATGTACCAAAATAAGTAAAATCATGAAAATATTTAATATCAATATCTGCCACGTATAGGGTAGGTAAGATTCTCCAGTTGTGTTTTAATAGAGCACCCGACTTTTTTTATCGGACACTTGACACATTACTATTTTTCCATCTGTAGTGAAAGCTTCGTCCATTGCAATCCATGATTTTATTTTTTTGTAGTTGAGGTTGAAGATACAGGGGCCATTTCAGTTAGTCTAAAGCAGTAGATAAACTCGCTTGCATTTTATACTATAAGTACTAAAACTAGGGAACTGAGTGAAATGAATGACACAACAGTACTGCAAGCTGTACTGGATTAGGAGAAAATAAGAGGAGATGTGGGACACATGCATTTTACCTGCTCCCTGTAAGAAACAAAGTACCTACCTACTAAAATCTCAAACTATAGGCATTTACAAACAGTCGTTTGAAAAGTGACATTCCTGTCTCATTCAGAAGGGTAGGATTATTCCAGCCGAGAACAATACTTTCTAATTGCTCGGAAAATCACATTTTCGTATAGATCTACTAAATTTAAAGTAAAGAGGTTAAGCAATAACCTGAAAAGCTGTTTATTTTAATCTTTCAACATCTTTCCAGTTTGTTCCTTTACTCCAGCTTTTCAAAAGTCGGCTACTATATTTCTGCTCATGTCAGACTTGACACGGGTTTTCCATGGAATGATTAGGAAGAGGGTGGGTAAGGTTGCAAATTGCATGGGAACGGCTTGTTAAGATGTGTGCAGAACAATTATAGTTCGAGACAAATCACGTCTTCCTCGTCCCACTCCACCGCATGAAGGCAATGCTACTTTCTGAGTGATTGTTACAATACAAGTTAGTTGTATGAGAAAGGTTACCTTTTGTTCGCTCATATTTACAGTGGTTGGTATGGGGTGAGTGCCTCTATTACTTCCTGGAACTAAAGACGTTATGTTTCGTCCCGAAATATATATTTCTTAGGTAGGTAAAAAGGGATTTCTAAATCTGTGTATTTCAAATTGTTTAAACTTCCCTACCAGAAGCTTTTTTTTTTTTCCTTTTAGAGAAGTAAAAATGAATAAACCCCCTAAATATGTAGATTTATGTAATACCGAGCCATAATATGTAATGTGGGGTAGTATCAAATTTTAATATATTAATGGTAATTACAAGATTCGCAAAGATTTGTTATTTATATACGGTTAGGTTGAAAGGAATATAATATGTAATTACATAAAATTCCGACCCCTAACCATAACTCTTACTGGAAATTTTACTACTATTACTATTGCCCTGGGTTGTTTAGTCAATGGATTTGAGGTACGGTTTCTAACCAGGCCGAGAGTGATATAGTCTATTTTGCATGATCGTGTTCTATGTTGCTCTTACCGCTATTGTTGACAGACCTTGTAAATTGAGTTTACAACACACGGGCTGTCTGCTAGAGAAAGAGATTATTGTTAGAATTCATAGGAACACAGTGTCAACGAATTACATAAGCCAATTTTCCATACTATTCAATATTTATGTCCACGGATATATCCAGTGGCGGCTCGTGATAAAATATTGTGTGTGTTCACAATTTTGTGGTTCAAAAATCGAAGAGAATTTGAAATTGTACGTTTAGTCTAATATGAAATGTCATGATTCCAATGTTTCACTATTGAAAAAAACCGTATATAAATTCAAAACGACATATAATAATAATAATAATAATAATAATAATAATAAGAGTAATAATAATAGTAATAATAATGAAACTCAGTCTTTCTATTTCCAATTTTTCCTGGTAAGCCAGTTTACCCAGTTCTTTACTGTTCCAAATTTCATTGAAGAGAGTTCATTGTTTACGTTTGTTAATAATGAATACATATCACAGTCCCGTTATTTACAAACGCGTGTGTTCAGTTATATATTTTGATTCACAACACACTGATACACTATAGCCTATACCAGTACCGTAATCCCATTCGCATAGATTGATTACTATAAATACATGCCAGTAAATATTATTCTTAAATATTATACACTACCATACATGTACTTAAATTCATACCACCACCACAGTCAGCCAGCACGTGTTTGAAAGCCAACCTATGCTATTATGCCGACACTGAAGTATACTAATTCACAAACTACACTCTCGTAGCAGCACTGTACACACATCTACGTAAAGTAAACGTTCCTTCAGTCAGATGCTGACATCTACAGGCTTTTAAATTTCCTCCTCGAGATATAGCACGTGAACGATAGGCACCGATGCACCTGACATCTGTAGGATAGATACTCATCATGTTCACTTAACGCTTTGTGCTCTTGACGAGTCATAAGCGTCCAGCTAAAGACAATTTTCTCCCGCGCATGCGTGAAATTCCTGTAAACATCTCGAAAAGAGCACGGCTTGTACGTGAACGGATGTTGCCAAGTTTACATAAGAAGTTTATGCAAGATGCGGGAAGTTTAAAATACTCGATTCTGATATTATACATCCCCACTACGTCAATACGGTATCAAATAATAAAACTAGTCGTGCATTAATGGAAACAAGGTGTTCACGTGCTCTTGTGCTCTTATTGACGCACCGCCACTGGATATATCAGAATCATAGCTTTCAGTCATCTTAGCTGCTTTGATTTATCAGATGTATTACCGATATAACACCAACTTTTACTAATTCTTTCAGTAAGATAATACTCCCTTGTTACAATGGGTCAGTTGAAGAAAACTCAGTCCAATCTTGTGATTACTTGGCACTGAAAGTTATTAGTTAACAGTAAAAACAATCACTGATTTTAAATTGAATAAAAGTTAATTTTGACTGATAAGTAATAGCCTACCTGGAAAATTTTAAGTGTTTACTGAATTTAACAAACAATTACCTCATCTAGATCTGACACACAGCATGAATGGTAAGCTCTGCACCAAAATGAATCTCGTAATACCTCATGAGGGAGATTTGAAAAATCTAAATAAGTTTTATCTCTAACATTCACCGTTTTAGAGGAAATCGGGACGTTTCTATGAAGAATTTGGCAACATCAAGGCTACTGCAATAACTCTAAGCAAGCGCAGCCTGCACTCCTTACCTTCCCCTCCCCCTCTGTTATACTCAGTCGGAACACACTACGTGCGCTATGTTGCAAGATTTATTGGAGGATTTTTGCAATTATTCAATTTAAATTCATAGCTAAACAGTTTAATTTCCAAAAAAAATTCAAGATATTATGGGTGCTATACATAGACATTTCGCTAGCCCGCGCTACGAGCATGCTAAACTAGCCCAGGCTCTCGAGTGATTACTTGAACAGGATTCATATCATATATCATATCATATCATATATCATATCATATATCATATTATATCATATATCATATCATATCATATCACATCACATCACATATCATATATCATATATCATATCATCGAATGGGACAACACAGCAAAAGGACAAATCACAAAATCTTTCTTCCCAAATATAAACGATCGGTTAAAATTGAAACTTAACATAACCCCAAACTTCACAACTATAATAACAGGACACGGAAATATAAAATCTTATCTACATAAATATAAAATTATAGATAGCCCATTATGTCCATGCAACAATGACGAACAAACGATAGATCATTTGTTATACAATTGTAAATTACTTGAGAGAGAAAGAGACATTCTGAAAGCGGCAGTTCTAAAGTCTGAAAACTGGCCAGTGAATAAAGACAAACTAGTGCACAAATATCAGAAGAACTTGATCAAATTTACTAACAATATACAGTTTGACAAATTACAATGAAAGAAAAGTACAAAATACATCCATCTATATTGCCTATAAAGAAACTTTTAAAACAATATAAAGTAATTATATGAACATAGTTTAAGTTAAACCAATGCATGTAGTATTATTCCACAGTAATGGAGCATGCAGGCTGTAAAAAAAATATATCATATCATATATAATATCATATATCATATCATATAATATCATATATCATATCATATATCATATCATATATCATATATCATATATCATATATCATATCATATCATATCATATCGCTAACACTGGTTTATGAATACGAAAAACGTTACTTCGCCGGTCATCCACCGGAAGCTGAGAATGTCTATGAATATGGCCCTTCGTGTTCAGATTATTTTTATCTATCTGCTTGTACAGCAATAAGCCATTTTTAGGACCACAACCGCAATAGAGCGCTGTATACATTGGACAAAGACTATTTATTTTTCTCCTTAATGGTGCTTCATCGAAGGAAAAGTGTAATAAAAGTTTTGTTATATTTAACATGTAGAATCATCTTTTAAATTTTGATGCAGAATTTATAATGCGCCATGTATTTCAGATGGCCTTGTTAAATAACGTAAAAGAAGACTATAAACTTAATTCTCCACTTCTCGTTCCATTGGTGTCTGGTACAAAATAGTCTCTTAAGAAGTTGGCACTTCTTGCAAATTTCAGAAGTTTCTTTGAATTACTCGGACTGATTTCCCTTCTGTTTTTGCACCTCTTTGTCGGACGTTTACGTACAGTTATGTAATTTCTTACATAACTTAAAACCAAATGCTCAAATCAACTCTTTCGCAAACTTAATAATGTGTAATTACTAGATCAGGGAAGTAATAATTTTATACTGAACTTTATTTAAAACATTCTTAAGTGTTCACTGGAAGAATAAGTGTTTACTGAATAAAAAGTAATAATTAAACAGTATTTAGTCAACTCTAAACTCCAAGTTATTAGATCTACTTAAGTCTTATTCGTTATCACCAAGCAATCACTGACATTTCTGCAAGTAAAAAAGTTCACTTGTAAATGGTGGAATATTAACAAACTCTGTTCTTAGGGTTGCGTAGTTACCTATTGACCAACAGTGGAACAATACACAAAGCCTTGAAAAATAAATTTATTTTATATATTGAATTTCAATGCAGAAATATCGTAAAAATTATACAGTATTTGCATTCCTAAAAGTATGATCGAGCAAAAAACAATATGCAATACATATGACTATCAAGTGCGTAAAAGACTCTCGGAAATAGAAAAGATTCGCATCCACGATGTTTCGTCTCGTCTCTTGTAACTTTTCCTCGATTATGTTATAATCCCATTACCACCATTGTATCGTAATAATACTCGTACTGTAGCAGGGCTTTCAGAGAAGTAAGTTGATTTTATCTAGTACTGATTTAGATTAGGGAATTATGTTAGACATTTATTTACCTTCGTAGAGATAAAAAGTATTTATGAGTTTCTTACAAAATGAAAATTAGTTACTTGAAATATTTTAAATTGAAATTGAATGTGAATCGTGATGTAATTGATGTCACTGATGTGAGTTAGGTAAGTGATAAGTTATTTAAGTCATACCTTTAGTCGTGTGAGTAATAGGTGATGTAAGTGATAAGCGATATATGGTGTAAGTGACAAGTTATCTAAGTCATAGGTATAAGTGTTGTGTAATTGAAATTTGATATAAGTGATATGAAGTGATGTAAGTAAGTCGTGGTATGTGTGATAATTTTAATTCAGTTCCGGTAATGTTAAAATAAATTAACCAAAAATGGAAAAATGAAACCTACTTTTTATTATGTGGAATGGCAACTCTATCAAGCTGAGGGTTAATGTGTAGATACAGTAGCGTGCAAATTAATCCGAACAACGTAATTACTTATGCAAAAACACTCAAACGGGATAAAAAAAAAAGGATCTAAGACATACCTCAGTAATCTATGTGGCCTCCCTTGTTCCTAATAACAGCTCTGAGACGTTTTGGCATGGATTCCACTAATTTCCCACAAATATTCTTCATTTCTTCATCGCGAAACCATACACCAATGAGGGCAGAAATCATCTTCTCCTTTGTAGAACAATCCATTTTTTGCATTCTTCTTTTGAAAATTGACCACAAGTTCTCAATGGGGTTGATGTTGGGTGAGTTGCCTGGCCAGGGGAGTACCTGAATATTCTTCTTGTTGAAGAATTCTGTAGTTTTTCGAGACGTATGGCATGGTGCCAGGTCTTGTTGGAACACACCTCTGCCATACGGAAATGATTTTTGCAGCTGGGGTACGACTCTGGTTTCCAATAAGTGAATATATTTGTCAGAATTCATCATTCCCTTGATAGGTATTAATGCTCCAGGCCCTTCATGTGTAAAATAACCCCACAACATTACTTTAGAGGGGTATTTGGGTGCTTGTTGGAGATGAGCTGCTGTTACTTTTTCGGATCATTTCCGTACGTAAGAAACACGGTGGCCGTGGACCTCGAAATGAGACTCATCGGAAAAAAGTACATTCTTCCAGTCATTCACTGTCCAGTGTTGATGTAATTTTGCCCACATTAAGCGTTTTTTGCACATAACAGGGGTTAGCAGTTGCTTCTTAATAGGCTTACGAGCCCTTCGTCCAGCTTCCAAAAGCCTACGCCGCACTGTTGTGACGTGAATATTCGCCCCAGTGATAGCCATTAACTCGCGGGTTAAGTCGACAGCAGTTAGTCTAGGATTTAATTTACTTTTCCTGACAATTAAACGATCATCTGCAGGTGAAGTCTTCCTCTTCCGGCCACAGTTTCCTTTTTTCTGGGGTGTGATGGATCCAGTCTCCCTGTATCGTTTTATGATCGAATTAACAGTAGCCAAACCGATGTGACATTCTGCAGCAATTTGCCTCTGTGTCATAGAAGAATGCTCTGCTAATGTTATAATTTTAGACCGTTTTCGTGGAGTTGTATCCATTTGTGAAGACGACAGAATGTACACAGGATTGCAGTATTAAGTCTTCAACACAATTGAAATGCTTATAAGTACAAAACGACAGGCAAAATGTCACATATTATAAAAAAATAATAACGGCAGACCTTCAGCAATGGAATTACACGTACTACAGATGTCAATTAAAGCGGTATGAGCAGCTGTGAGGCCAACAATGACAGAAAATGTAAAAATATGTCGTGTTCGGATTAATTTGCACGCTACTGTATACAGTGTAAAGCTGTAAATAAATAAATAAATTATGTATAATATATTAGAGCTGTGCGTGTCAGGTACGATGAAATTGTGGCTGTTATACTGTTAGTATTGCTTCTGCTATTTACTGTTCTTCCTCCGTGACTTAATTGGTAACTGTAATACCTACAAATGTTGACCACCTTAGCTTCGATACCAAACAGGGAAGTGAAAACTTATCCGCCTTCAATTTATTGAGTTTGTGCCTGTGACCTTTGCATTCTACTCTGTTTCAAAAAGTGATCTTTTCTTCATTTTGGCCACATAATATAGAAGTTCCGAGGCTTATTGTTAGGTTTTGTAACAAGCTGTTTTTTTACTGTGATGCGTTGTTAGCCCTTCGCCCAACCCCCAAGCTGGAGGACCACCCCTTATCGGCTGTCTACGACTGCTTATTCAATATATTCGCAGCTACCCTCCATTCCATTGTAGTAGATAGAAGGAAACAGGCGAAATTCAAATTCTTACAGGATCCAATTGAGAAGAATAGAGATAATTATTTCAATGAAAGATGGGAAGCAGCAAGTCGTACACTCAGGAATAAAAAGAGAGATTACTTGAAGGAAAAACTGAATGAGGTAGAAACAAATAGTAAGTACACAACGCAGAGCTGCACGCATTGTATTCTTCACCTGACATAATTAGCAACATTCATTCCCGACGTCTGAGATGTGCAGGGCAAGTAGCACGTATGGGCGAATCCAGAAATGCATATAGAGTGTAGTTGGGGGGACGGAAGGAAAAAGACCTTTGGGGAGGCCGAGGCGTAGATGGGAGGATAATATTAAAATGAATTTGAGGGAGGTGGGATATGATGATAGAGACTGGATTAATCTTGCTCAGGATAGGGACCAATGGCGGGCTTATGTGAGAGCGGCAATGAACCTCCGGGTTCCTTAAAAGCCAGCAGTTAAGTAAGTAGCCTAAGTAAAAATATAGAAGTTAATAAATTCTCACAAGAGAGAGAATGGAATGTCCGAAGATTATTATTATTATTATTATTATTATTATTATTAATTTTTCATTTTCAATTTTTCCTTGAAAATTTACTTCAATTACTGCGATGTCTTATACAGAGAACGCCTTACGTTACCTATACAGAGATAAACAGGGTATATATTTTGTAATAAATGGCGTGTTAAAATCTGCCTCGTGGGCATATAATCAACCTCACGTCACGAACGACTATTCTTTTTGCCTTTTTTTCAAGTTTGTTTTATGATCACCATAGCTTACACGATCCTCAACTTCAAAAGTTTCGACTCCTTTATGTGTCTTGCCGGCAAGTAGACAAGTTGTTTCGGCTAGTGAGCTTGGATTTGATATGGTTAGGTGGCAGCGGAGGGAGGATTGGTGCACGTAGCCTGTTCGTCGCCGAATGGGGGCAAGTTCAAAGTTCAAGTATTCCAAGATCCTTATCGAAGGAAACTCGAAGCGAACAGCTCTACTATCAGACAGCTGAGTCGTGGGACAGTCAGCTGACAGTCTTTTTTTATCAAAGTTACTGAGGTTCGATCTCCAGAATGTCTGTGACAAAGCGAAGGAAAGCTTCTGGACAAATAAATAATGTATTATTGTGTTCAAACAAATGTATATTAGAGAGGAAACAAAGCATAAAAGCATATAAAATTCCACAAATAATAAAATAAATTTCAACTGATTAAAGAAGATTCATGGATTGCTTATTATGTAGATTTATATTTACTTACCTACAGGCTTTTAAGTAACCCAGAGGTTCATTGTCGCCCTCACATAAGCCCGCCATTGGTCCCTATCTTGAGCAAGATTAATCCAGTCTCTACCATCATATTCCACCTCCCTCAAATCCATTTTAATATTATCCTCCCATCTACGTCTTGGCCTCCCTAAAGGTCTTTTTCCCTCCGGCCTCCCAACTAACACTCTATATGCATTTTTGGATTCGCCCATACGTGCTACATGTCCTGCCCATCTCAAACGTCTGGATTTAATGTTCCTAATTATGTCAGATGAAGAATACAATACGTGCAGTTCTGTGCTGTGTAACTTTCTCCATTCTTCTGTAACTTCATCCCTCTTACCCCAAATATTTTCCTAAGCACCTTATTCTCAAATACCCTTAACCTATGTTCCTCTCTCAAAGTGAGAGTCCAAGTTTCACAACCATAAAGAGCAACCGGTAATATAACTGTTTTATAAATTCTGACTTTCAGACTTTTGACAACAGACTGGATGATAAAACTTCTCAACCGAATAATAACAGGCATTTCCCATATTTATTCTGTGTTTAATTTCCTCCCGAGTATCATTTATATTTGTTACTGTTGCTCCCAGGTATTTGAATTTTTCCATCTCTTTAAAGGATAAATTTCCAATTTTTATAGACGTAGATTTATAGGCAGAAAAAATTATAATGCATAAGAGATTCAACACCGATGATATAGAGCTCAGATTTCATTGCGTTAGGCCTACTTGCTAATGTTAACTGGGCAGCAAGTGTAGTCTATTTAAACTTGAAAAAATATAAACAGAACACATTTGTGCACAGTTTTTTCTGGCACTGCTCCCTTTCCTACAGGTAGAGTTAGATGAAGAACGTTACAGGATAATCAAACTTGGTTTTCTTTTATAATAAATTTAACATAATTTTGCAGAAATTTCATGTGGAACTTAACAGACAAAACTGAATAGTTTAAAAAATATGGAAAAAAAAACATACATCAAATACACTTCTATGCATAACAAAACTAGTAATTAGTTCAATATAAATACATGAATTAAATACATTTGTCTTCTTCTTCTTCCTCTTCTTCTTCATCTTTGGCACTACGGCCCTTGTAGTCTAGCCTTGGCCTCTCTTAGGATCTTGGTCCATTCCTGTCCAACCAGAGCCTTCTGCCTCCATCTTCTCACGCCTAGAGTCCTTAAATCTTCCTCCACTCCATCCAACCATCTTAGTTTTTTTCTACCAATATTGCGCCTGCCTTCTGGTTTTGTGTTTAGAATCTTTTTTGGTATTATCTGATCATTCATCCTGATTACATGTCCTAACCATTCCAACCTACGGGCTTTGATTTCAGCAACAATATCTGGAGATTTATATTGAGTTTTCAGTTCAATAATTTGTCTGTATATAACAAACCTAGTAATTGGTTTAGTGACTCAAACATACAAAAATACACTTTTTATTTGTATGTCCGTTGTAAATGATCGGTGTGAATTCCACGAACTAGCAGACCTAGTAATTGGTTTACTGACTCAAACATACAAAAATACGCTTTTTACTTGTATGTCCGTTGTAAATGATCGGTGTTGATTTCACGGACTAGCAGAGTACGTCATCCCCCTCCACGAATCCTTTGATCCTCCCAATGTCCTGCGTTCCGTAATCTCCTAAGATTTATTTTAAACAACGACAATGGCGACATCAGCTCTCATCGACCATGTAACATTGGATGCATAGTATATCGAAACTAGTAATTTTTTCACTGACTTCTAAAAATACAAAGTAAATGTATTAAGTATATTTGTGTATATATATATATATATATATATATATATATATATATATATATATATGAAAAGAGCTAATCATTGGTTCAGTGACTTCTAAAAAATAAAAATGAACACATAAATTAATGTACTTTAAGGCTTATATATTACAAAACTTATCATTGATTGGTTCACTGACTTATAAACAATACAAAAATATATAAATGCACTTGTATATATAAAAAACTAGTCATTGAGTCACCGACATTAAAAATATAGAATTAATACATAAATGCACGTCCATGTATAACGAATCTAGTTATTGGTCCACCATCTTCTAAAAAAAATAAAAAAATAAACACACAAATCAAATACACTTTTACGCAAATCAAAACTAGTTAGCCTATAGATCCACTGATTTCTAAAAAAAAAAAATACAAAATAAGTTCATAAACTTTTGTGTATAACAAAAATAGTTATAGGTCCACTGACTTCTAAACATACAAAATAAATATATCAACTAAATATATTTCTATGTATTACAAAACTAGTTATTGGTCCACTGACTTCTAAAGAACATAGGCTACCATTAAATACATGAACTAAATACACTTTTATGTGTAACAAAACTAGTTATAGGACCATTGACTTCTAAAAAATACAAAATACGAGTAAATGCGTAAATTAAATACGCTTTCATGTATAACAAAACTAATTTTAGGTCAGTTGACTTATAAAAAAATACTACATAAATATATAAAATAAATAAACTTTTATGCAAAACAAAACTAGTTTCAGGTCCACTGATTCTAAAAAATACAAAATAAATATATATAGTAAACACTAAATACATTCTATGTATAACAGAACTAGTTACTGGACCGCTGACTTTTAAAAAGTGCAAACAAATACATAAATTACATGCACTTTGTTATGTTATGTTATGTTATGTTATGTTATGTTATGTTATGTTATGTTATGTTATGTTATGTTATGTTATGTTATGTTATGTTATGTTATGTTATGTTATGTTATGTTTGTAAGTTATATAACAAAACTAGTTACTGTTTCACTCATTTCTAAAAAAAATAGTTAATTAATTAGACATATATACCTATAGCATAACAAAACTATTTACCGGTTCACGGGCCTCTATTACAATAAATAACAATGTACAGTAGTGGAAAAAAAAAAAAACCGGACCGATCCTTGTAGCTGATTTCAGAGCCTTGTTCACTCCAGAGCACGATAGACTGGAAAATAAACTTCCGTGGTTCGAATCTTGCCTGGGAAGGAAACTTTTTTTGTTCCTTATTCAAATTTATTCCCAATACTTTTCGATTGCAGCGATATTTTACTATTTAATTAACTTCTTATTCCCAGAACATGAATTTTACCAGCAATCGAAAAGTATAGGGAATAAATTTGAATAAGGAACAAAGAAAAGTTTCCTTTACAGGAAGGATTCGATCGCGCTCTGGAGTGAACAAGGCTCTGAAATCAGCTACAAGGGTCGGTCCGGTTTTTTTTTTTGCCACTACTGTACATTCTGAATTATTCTAAAGAGAAGCTTCTGTAACACTCAGAACAAACAAGCGTGCCGAATGTTGCTTTGATATTCTAGTGAGGATTGTCCATTCAGCTCGTTATCATACTCCAGCTATACTATATATACCGCTAATCTGTTTCCAATGTTTGGTGAATGAAATCCGAGCTGTATAGGAGAATACATAGATCCAATTATACTAGGAAAACCTTCAAATTACCACAATAAATAGGTCTCCATTATATTCATTGAAAATACTGTCCCTTTATTATTAATTTTATAGCCGATAATTATACACTTATTCAATTGAACAATAAATAATTATTCCGTTACATTATCCCCTATGATTGCCGTCTGTGGGTGGGATGGCAGAGAGCTGTTGCAGACGCTTGTGATGGCGGAGATGTATTTGTTATTGGTCTAACCTGTTTATGAGGTTTTTCTTCGGGGTTTTCATTTTCTCTCCATCTATCCATTAATACTATCCAAAATCTCTCTCTCTCATTAACATTTTCGGCTGTATTGACTTCCTGTCCTCTGTGAAGACGTCTAATTAATAAATTCAAACATTTTAACAAAACACTTATATGATTACTGAAGTGGGCCCATCATGTGAATACATCCTTAAAGTTCTCGGTAATATCTGTAATTGTCAGCAAGTAGGCCTACATATACATGGTGAATCGTAGGTAATGTCATTAATTTTAAAGTTTTTATTTTATATTTGAAATAAAGAGTTTAATACAATTTTGCTCCTGTTTGCTTAATTTTCGAGAGAAAATATTATATGAAACGCATCATAATGTATTTTGAAGCTAGTCCACCGTTGTGGCTGAGGGGTTAGCGAAACTAATTCCAAACCCAGCGGTCCCGGGTTCGATTCCCGGTCAGGACGAGTTCCCTGGGTGAGGTTATATCGGGATTTTTCCCTTCCTATAGATGAATATCAGGTAACTTTATCAGGCGATTGGAACCCCACTCATCTTCGCTACTTCCTTTCCTCCCCATCATCCTTTCCTCATCATCCCGTTTCTGGTTTTTCAGATCACTCTACCGGCGGCCTCCCGAAGCTGCTGACTCTGTCGACCGGCCTCCGTGGAATGTAGCTAAACGACGTTGTATGGCTTCTGCAACGAGCACCCGAGGCGGACCTACTCGGGGGAGAAGTTTCGCCTCAGACCGACAGGGGAGCCTTGGGGGAAGTTGCCGAAGCAGGAATGGTATATGGATTTCTGTTGGCTGTAGGGACCGGTCGTTAGGGAGTCATGTGGTTGGGTTGGTGCGCGTAGGGGATCTATGGCATGCAACTCATTCCATATCGATGGCTATCGCAATAGATCTCAACAGGTCGCAGTGCTGGGCCACCCGTGACCCTCACTTAAATTCCATTCCATCACCATTCCATTGATAAAGCTATTAAATTAATTCCCAATATGTTCAGTCAATTTAAGAGAGCAGTGTATTATTATAATAAATGATTTAAAGAATTTTAGTTTTCTCCTTTAAATGTGCAGAAATTTGATCAGAACAAATGTAACTTTTCGTTCTGCAAAGGAATTTTAAAATGATACATTTGTTTGGAGCAAGAGAAATGTCAGATAAAAGCTTCAACTTTTAACAAGTCGTCCGGTAGATGTCGCAATGTTCGTGCTTCCGAGAATATCGGAGCAGTGAGGCACGCTGTTACCAGATCTCCACGATGTTCAGCCATTAAACATGCTCTGGTATTGGGAATATCTGATCGGAGTGTCGGTCGAATCTTACACATAGACCTCAAGTTCCATCCCTACAAAGTTGTAATGGTTCAGGAACTTCGGCAACGTGATTGGCTCAACAGACAAGATTCTTGCGAGACCATATTGGAAAATGTTCCAGGCGACTCTGTTGTGCTCAGTAATGACAAAGTTCATTTTCATTTCTCGGGCTGCGTTAACAATCAAAACATTCCATATTGGTCTCCTCGAGGAATGCATCAACGACTTCTCCACAACGAGCGTCTTACTATTTGGTGTGCTGTTACACAATTTGGAATAATAGAGCCATGATTTATTTAGGAAGAAGGACGCACGGTCACTGTTTGAGAAGTGCAGGCTTATAGCTAGGGAGGGCAAGCATTTGGTCGATATTATCTTTAAAACAAAATGATGCTAAAATGAGAAAAGAAAAATTCTTCTGTAAAATCTATACTAATAATAAATCTGTAGCCGAAATTTTTCTGGTAATTTTCGATTTTCTAAAAATAATTGGTTTTAACATGTATAATTAACCACTCTTAAACCGAAAATCGCTTTTTGACATTTTTGTTTGTATGTATGTATGTCTGTCTGTCTGTATGTTTGTTTCTTACCTTTTCACGCGATAATGGATAAACGGATTTCGATGAAAATTGGAGTATAAATTATGTTCATTGTAACTTAGATTTTAGGCTCTATGGCATTCAATATACATTATTTAAAAGGGGAGTTATAAGGGGGCCTGAATTAAATAAATCGAAATATCTCGCTTATTATTGATTTTTGTGAAAAATGTTACATATCAAACGTTTCTTTAAAAGTAATTTTCGATAAATTTTATTCCTTGAAAAATTTTGATAGGACTGATATTTAATGAGATAAATGAGTTTTAAAATTAAAATAACTGCCATCTAAGGCCGTATAATGAAGTAAAAAACAAATGACTTCGTCTATAATGGGCCTTGGGCAGCAACAATCGAAAGCTATGAAAGATAGCCTCCAGAGAATGTTTCTGTGTTTGTATGAAGTAATATCGGAAGCTAAATTACCCGATTTGTGTAATTAATTATTATTTCACCATTGGAAAGTATAGTTTCTCTAGATGGACATAATGCTATAATGTTATTACAGTAACTTCTGATATAATATAATGTAATATAATATAATATATGTAATGTAATATTATATAATATAATTTAAGTTATTTGAAGGGTTCAGAACCATAGTGGGCCAAGCGCCATTTACTGAATACGTAGAAAACAAGAGTTAAAATTAAGTTATTACCATAATTCAATGGAAACCTATAACAAGTTAAATAAAGTATACACATTAAATCTACATGATGTCAATGTTCATTAAATTATGGTTGCATGTAATAACCATTAGAAACATGTTAAAGGAATTGTCATTGCACAATGAGTGGTCTCTGGACCAAAATGATCGCATTTTAATTATTTGGATGTAATTTAAATTAAGTAACATATTAAACAATTTATCCTTCTATCAAACACGAATTTTCCCTGGATCAAATGTCGTATTTTAATTATGAAATTACTTTATATTTATTTCTAACGGGTGCAGCGGATCGCACGGGTACGGCTGGTGGTAAGATAAAGTGTTGAATAAGATTTATGTTGCTCTTTTTATTTATGTTTCTAGTCGGGGAGATCATTCTGCCGGACCAGGTATAATGTTAATACAAAAGAAAGTTTTAGGTAACCTATACCTAAGACAAAATTGTAACGGAAAAATACGCATAAGCCAGAGGATTATCGAACTTAAATACTTACATAAACTAGATGACAAATCTCTGATATTTTTATGTAGAACTGTGTACTTCCCCGAGTACGTGTGAGGGTGCGTATGAAGTTTCGGACGCCCCCCAAAAGGTGCAAAATTTGAAGCTTTTACTGGTTTTTCTACATATTGTGGCACCCGTCTGGAACGTTCTGGTCGCGTCTGGTTGCGCGCGCATCCAGCGAGAAGGAAAGCGCGGAGAAACTGAAACACGAATCCCTGACGCTAGCCGCTGTGCGGAGTGAGGGGGAAGAAAAAGCGACTGACTGAGCGGAAGTAAGGAAGCACCTGGAAGCGGATTGTTGCGGAGGTCCATAAGTTTCGCAACGCAGAACATTCTAGATGTTCGTGGTAAATAAATAACACCGTGAGTTGCCGACGAAAGTCAATCGCGAGTTAGTTAGTCTTCAGTAACTCTACAAGTGAGTCTTCCAACGAGCAAGGAAGCCAGCTTTCGAGAACATCTGGTAGACCGGGGTTCGACATGCAGGGAACCGCATCTGGAAGGCTTGGGTTCGACGTACAAGGAACCGCATCTGGAAGGCTTGGGTTCGACTTGCAAGGAACTGCATCTGGAAGGCTTGGGTTCGACATGCAGTGAAGTTGAGTGAGTGAGCTAGAAGAACTAGCCAAGACGAGCGAACTGTGAACTGAGAAACTGACAGTTTTGTTCTGCACTTAGTGCTTTGTGAACATCAATTGAAATTAGGAGTACATTGTTGTTCTCAATAATACACGTCGTGAATTGTCATTGTCGTCGTGTGGAGTGCAATAACGACTATTGTGTTGCTGTGTTGATTGGAATACCCATTGTTGTAGGGTGAATTATTAAGAATTAAAGTCACACTGTTGACGGGTGTGTGGTGGCTAAAGGAGAATAAACGTTACAGGGTCATTTGCAAAATTTATATAACAAATGGACGATTAAGAACGTCAGAATTAAAGTACTATTTAGTGCATATTCTTCATGTATTAATATAGTGCAATGTCTCTGCCATAGTAACCAGCCACTGTACACTCACCTTGCTTTACAGCACTGTTTTGAATGATGTAACAGACGTGACGGAGTAACAGATCTGACAGGTAACAGACATGACAAAGCAAACATATGCATGTGCAAACCTAAAAATGTTTTGCTTAAAAATCTTCAAAATAGCAACTTAACTACTACACATGTGCACTATTATGTCCTCTTGATCTTGACTTTATATGTTGTTATTTATGTAAAACACAACACAAACAGATCTGACAGAGTAAAAATGCAAGCTTAGACTAAAACAAAAAGGAAGATTATGACACACAATCTCGCCAAATCAAAATGGGTGAACATAGCAGTACAATCAAAATGACTCTTTGTGCATCATCTTGGTTTGTGCTGACATCTGTGGGATTTCTTTTTCAACTGTGTATCCATAGGAACAGAATTGTGTAACAGACCTGATTGATTTACTGGACTAGAGTAATTATGCAATAATATTTAAGGAAATATAAACTCAGACATAAATGAAGAAGTTTTGATAATACCAAATATTTCTTTAATTTTTTTCTCAATTACATCATTAAACAAACCTTTATCTGGACATAATCATGCTCCATTTTAAAAACTTGACTAGTATGGACACAGCATTTTAGCTGTCAGTATGAGAATTTTATTTTATTCTCGTGAAATATTTCGCTTGAAGGAAATAATTCTTGTGACGTTTACTACATTAGTAGTGAAACTACTCGCTATTAGGAATTTATAACTCTATCGTTATAAATCCAATAATGGGAAGGTTAAGAATTGATGGACGTTATTTGTTATATAATTTCTGCAAATGACCCATCTATGTTGCTCTTTTTATTTACGTTTCTAATCGGGGAGATCATTCTACCAGACCCTGTATAATGTTAATACAAAAAAAGGTTATAGATAGCCTATACCTAAGACAAACGGAAAAATACGCATAAGCCAGAGGATTATCTAATTTAAGTACTTACTTAAATTAGATGGTCCCGCGCCGTGGCGTCGCGGTCTAAGTCATCCTGCCTAGGACTCGCGCTACGGAATGCGCGCTGGTTCGAGTCCTCATGGGGGAAGAAATTGTCTCATGAAATTTCGGCCAGTGTATGGGACCGGTGCCCACCCATCATCGTGATGCACTTGGGGAGCTACGATAGGCAGCGAAATTCGGTTGCGAATGCCAGCTATAACGGCTGGAGGGATCATCGTGCTAACCACACGATACCTCCATTCTGGTTGGATGATCGTCCACCTCTGCTTCGACATGTGGACGTGAGGCCAGCAGCCTGCTGGTTGGTCTAGGCCCTTCAGGGGCTGTAGCGCCACGGATTATTATTATTAAACTAGATGACAAATCTGATGTTTTGGCGTAGAACTGTGTACTTCCCCGAATATGAGTAGGGGTACGTAGACTATGGAGTTTCTGACGCCCCCAAAAGGTACAAAATTTGAAGCGTTTACTGGTTTTTCTATATATTTAATTTAGATTTATTTCCCTCCGATTAGTTTTTGAGAAACACAAAATACAAAATATTAGTTTATTTACTTCACGGCAGAAATCCAGTTCTGAAAATCTACGGTACTCGCTGTGTCTCTATAAAACAATTCCCCGCATTGATATTTCCTCGCTTGACATCTCCTCCTCTTCGTACAAGAGCTTAGACTTATCTGTCTGCAGCCGTAAATATATTTCTGAAGTTGGAATTCCATTACGGTGGAATTTGGTTGCAGCGATGATGAAGCGAAGCTGAAGGTCTGCAGATGGGACCTGCTCTGTATTCAATGCCTGCGACCCGCGCTGTATCAATTGACCCAGTTCTGTCCTGCACAGTCATTAGTCAGCCGACCCCTACGCTTTGTTTAATAATTTAACGTGGACTTGGTTATTGTTGCCACAGAATGCTAAGACTTGCAGTGCGAACGCAGGGGTTCGTGTTTGTTTAATGGTTTATCAACTGCAGACGCTCTGTAGGTTTGCGTGAGATGACAGCAAGGATACGCCTGCCTTGCCGGAACAAAGCATTGACCTTCGTGTTAAAATGGAGATCATTAGCTATATCGAAGTGCTAGAGTTGCAGCGTTACGGTTCGTGAACAGACTATATATTTAATACAGAAAATTTAATGGCAGTAGGAATTATTTGTGAGCTTTGAGTTTTCTGGTGCATGAAGCCGCTTGCTATTGAACGGGTTACATCAGCTTCTTGTCCATGCAGATGACGTGAATATGTTAGGAGAAAATACACAAACAATTAGGGAAAACACGGAAATTTTACTTGAAGCAAGTAAAGCGATCGGTTTGGAAGTAAATCCCGAAAAGACAAAGTATATGATTATGTCTCGTGACCAGAATATTTTACGAAATGGAAATATAAAAATTGGAGATTTATCCTTCGAAGAGGTGGAAAAATTCAAATATCTTGGAGCAACAGTAACAAATATAAATGACACTCGGGAGGAAATTAAACGCAGAATAAATATGGGAAATGCGTGTTATTATTCGGTTGAGAAGCTCTTATCATCCAGTCTGCTGTCCAAAAATCTGAAAGTTAGAATTTATAAAACAGTTATATTACCGGTTCTTCTGTATGGTTGTGAAACTTGGACTCTCACTCTGAGAGAGGAACATAGGTTAAGGGTGATTGAGAATAAGGTGCTTAGGAAAATATTTGGGGCTAAGCGGGATGAAGTTACAGGAGAATGGAGAAAGTTATACAACACAGAACTGCACGCATTGTATTCTTCACCTGACATAATTAGGAACTTAAAATCCAGACGTTTGAAATGGGCAGGGCATGTAGCACGTATGGGCGAATCCAGAAATGCATATAGAGTGTTAGTTGGGAGACCGGAGGGAAAAAGACCTTTAGGGAGGCCGAGACGTAGATGGGAGGATAATATTAAAATGGATTTGAGGGAGGTGGGGTATGATGATAGAGACTGGATTAATCTTGCACAGGATAGGGACCGATGGCGGGCTTATGTGAGGGCGGCAATGAACCTTCGGGTTCCTTAAAAGCCATTTGTAAGTAAGTAAGCCGCTTGCTTGGTTGGGTATGTTTAGTGCATTATTTATTCAAACGGTGCTGTGGATTGAGCCTCGGAGTAGCTCAATGGTAGAGCACCCAGTGCGTTGAACTGGCGGTCCTGGATTAGAACCTCGGCGCCGCCGGAGCGAATTTTTCTCTGTTATTAACTACTAATACTAACCTTATTCCTCTGTCTTCTGCTTTTTATTTACATTCCTAGTTTTCGTCTCTCTTTATTTTTCCCATCATTCGCTTCATCTTCTTTGTCATGTTTTCTGTCCAGCTTCTCAATCTTTTCTCTTTCTTTCACTCTTTCCTCTTTCCTCTTCATCTTTAGTCCACACCTGTGGAGTAACGGTCAGCGCGTCTCTGCCACGAAACCAGGTGGCCCGGGTTCGAATCCGGTCGGGGCAAGTTACCTGGTTGAGGTTTTTCCCGGGGTTTTCTCTCAATCCAATACGAGCAAATGCTGTGTAACTTTCGGTGCTGGACCCCGGACTCATTTCACCGGAATTATCACCTTCATTTCATTCAGATGCTAAATAACTTAGATATTGATACAGCGTCGTAAAATAACCCAATAAAATGAAAAAAAAATCTTCATCTTTAACATACATCCTTTTTCTTTCAACCTCTTTTCTCTTTCTGCTGTCCTTCCCTTATTATCTTTATATCTACATCATCCCCTTCTTCTTTTCTCTCCACTTTTTTCTATCTTCAGCCCTCTTCAGATTCTTCTGCCTTTCCTCTTTTATCATCTTCCCTCAGTTCCCGATATTTAAGTTCTCCTCTTTCTTACTACCACTTTCTCTATTCCTTCGTTTTCCGTCTCTTCACTTTCTTGTCCGTATTTCACCTGGTATTCCTTCATCTCTATTTGCTTTTATTCGTCGCTAATCCCTCCTTTATCACTTCCCCTTTCACCTGATATGTTTTCATTTTGGTCTTGTATGACAAATTTCTTTTCTTCGTCTCTGTTTTCTCTCTTTAACTGATTCCTCTTCTTTCTTCCTATCTTAGCTCTTTTCCCTTCTAACTCGTATTCTTAATATTCTTTTTTATTCCTTCACATAAATGTTCTCCTTCCCCTTTGTCTTCTTCTTATTCCTCCGCGATTTATTCCTCTTTCACCTTCTCTTGTTATTCTTCATTTATCTTTTACTTATCTTCTTAATTTTCTTTACTTCTCGTTATTTCTTCTTGTAATTCCATTATATTTATCTTTATACTCCCCTTATTATTCTCTTATCCTCCCTTTATTTTTTTCTTTATCCTCCATTTATATTTATCTTTATCTTTATCCTGCCTCTATTTTTTTATCTTCCCTTGTTTTTCTCCTTATATCACTTAATTTTTCTCTTTTTAATCCCATAATTTTGCTCTTTAAACTCCCTTTGCGTTTCCCTCTATATTTCCTTTATGTATCTGGCTTCCCTTTAGTATCTATCTTTAATCGCCCCTTTTCATTTATCTTTATCATCCCTTTATACCTCGTTTTATTCTTCTTTTTTATATTTATCTTTCCTTTATATCTATATTTATTTTCTTTCTTTCTCTACATTTCTGTTATCCTCCCTTTATATGAATCTTCATCATTGTTTTATATTTTTCCTTATCATCCCTTTATGTTTAGGCTCCATTCTCCCCTTATTTTTCTCCTTATCCGCTTTTATATTTCTCCATACCCGCCTTTTACATTTTTCTTCGTCCTCTCTTTATATATTTCTTCACCCTCCTCTTATTTTCATCCTCACTTATACATTTATCTTCGTCCTCCCTTTATATTTCTCTTTACCCTCCCTTTATATTCATTTTCGTCCTACCTTTATATTTCTCCATATCCTCCCTATAGCTATCTTTGTCCTCTCTTCATATTTTTCTTCATCCTTCCTTTATATTTATCTTCGCCCTCTCTTTATTATCTATAATATATGCTTCCTGTGGTGTATTTCTCTTTATCCTAACATAATGCTTCTCTTTATTTTCTCTCTTTATTTCTCTTTATTATCTCCCCATATTTCTCTTTATTTTCTATTTTTATATTATGCTTCTTGTGCTTTATTTCTCTTTATCCTAACATAATATTTATCTTTAATATCTCTCTATATTTATCTTTTTCTTCTCTTTATATTTCTCTTCATCCTCTCTTTATTTTCTATTATATTATGCTTATTGCGCTGTATTTCTCTTTATCCTAACATAATATTTCTCTTTAATATCTCTCTATATTTCTCTTTTTCTTCTCTTTATATTTCTCTTTATCCTCTCTTTATTTTCAATTATTATATGCTTCTTCTGCTGTATTTCTCTTTAACCTAACATAATATTTCTATTTTTCTTCTCTTTATATTTTTCTTTATCCTCTCTTTATTTTCTATTATTATATGTTTCCTGTGCTGTATTTATCTTTATCCTAATATATTATTTCCCTTTATTTTCCCTTTATAGTTTCCTTTTTCTTCTCTTTATATTTTTCTTTATTTTCTCTTTATTTGAATACCCCTTATTTATCTTTCTCCTCTATTATCTCTATCGTCTTTCAATTTCTCTTCAGCCTCTCTTTATTTCTGCATATCTTCCTTCTTCTTCTTCTTCTTCTTCTTCTTCTTCACTTATCCTCTTCTTTGTTCTTCAATATTCTTCTTGTTACTTTTTTATTGTTCTTCTTGTTACTCATTATTCATCTTCTTGCTTCTTTAATTTTCGCCTTATTTCGTTACATTTTTCCTTATCTCCTTCTTAATCTTTATTGTTCGTCCTGTTGGTCCTTTATTTTTCGTCCTATTCTTCCTTAATTATTCGTCATGATTATTTTCTATTTTTTATTCCTCTCATTTCTATTATATTATCTTCCTCCTTGTTGATATATTTTTTGTCTTCTTGCTATTCTGTTATTTGCATTCGTGCTCCTTCGTTATTCGTCTTGTTATCTCTCTTCTCATATTTTTCTTATCCTTTCACTTATCGCTTCGTTTTCATCGTCCTAGTCTTTCATGTAATTTTATCCTGCGTTATTTATTCTTCTTCCTCTTTATTATTATTCTTTATCCTCCATTGCTCTTCTTCCTCCCTTTAGTCGTCTTACTCCTTCTACCGTGATTTTTCTTTTTCCACTTTTTCTCTTGCATATCCTTTTGATTCTCTTCATAATCCCTTTATTCTGCTTGTTCAACTCTTTCAGTATTTTATATCATACACCCTGTGATATATTTCCCCAAAGTATGTTAAAATAAATTTAAATTCATATAGTGTTGAACAAGTTAACTTCCGTGTTATCAGTCATTCCGAAGCTGTTAGCGTTATTAATTTTAATTTGAAACATATCACAGAAATTTCACCTGTAATCTGTTATGCGAGTTGGCTTCAAAGACTAACACACGCTTCACAGTAGTATGGCATAATTAACGCTGTAACTACAAAGAGCGTCAAAATATGGACATTTCATTGTGTCACAAAAATGCAACAGTGAACAGTAGGCTAATAAACAAAGGTGTACAAGTGTCAGTTCCGTTACACTAAACGGATTGAAGAGCTTCATTTTGATGTAAAACGTGAAAATGTTTTTATAAAGAAATTTGACTGAAATATGAGGCAATAAAAATAAATTCCCCCTAGTGTCTCTGAGAGATGATGTTTCATACCATACCATACTCTAAGGCAGTAGTGTCAGAGTTGTAAGCTCCGAAACCGGTTGTGGTGCTAGAGACGTCCAATCGGAGCGTGAACTTGCTTATGTCTGTGGAAGCACCGGAGCACGCAACGAGTTATAGTGGAGCGCTCCGCTCCGTTTAGGCTATTCATACATTCGCATTTTAATGTACAAATTTCACCGTAAAATAGGAAGGTTTTGGTTTACATATAGCGATTGCAATCTAGCATTGAAGAAGTAATAATAACACATTATTATTGTTAATTTTAATGTTATTATTAATGTTATTATTATTATTGTTACTGTTATTGTTATTGTTGTTATTGTTATTCTTGTTATTATTGTTGTTATTATTGTTATTGTTGTTATTATTATTATTGTTGTTGTTATTATTGTTATTGTTATTATTATTGTTATTCTTGTTATTCTTATTGTTAATATTATTATTGTTATTGTTATTATTGTTTTTATTATTATTATTGTTACTGTTATTGTTATTTTTGTTATTATTATTATTTTATTGTCGTTATTATTATTATTATTATTATTATTATTATTATTATTATTATTATTATTATTATTATTATTAAATAACAACAGTAAAAATAGTAATAATGATTTCAATGACCAGATTTTAATTTTTTTATAAACTGCCTATTTGATAGAAAATACTGTACAAAACTTTTTCATAACTTTACACTAGAGATATATTGACTATACAGGGTGATTCTGTGACATTGTTACCAACTTTTGGGGATGATAGACGAAATCATTATGAACAACTTACATATAGGAATCCGTGTACGGACATGTTTCATTGGGTAAAAATAGAACTTGATGTGTGTGCTAAACAGCCTAAGTAACATTGCAGGACTATGATAAAATAAATAATTATGTTTTCTTCAGTGTATGCCATAATGTTGCACTAGTTATTTTCTTAAACATTTTGAAGTTCATGCTGGTAAGTAGAGCAGTTCGACGTTTCAAGCAATTTAAGTTTCACCGTTGACGAGTATTTTCAGTCGTTATTTCAATACATCGTACATATTGTTCAGTATCATATGACTAGTCATCGTTAGTTCAATACATCATACATATTGTTCAGTATCATATGACTAGTCATCGTTAGTTCAATACATCGTACATATTGTTCAGTATCATATGACTAGTCATCGTTAGTTCAATACATCGTACATATTGTTCAGTATCATATGACTAGTCATCGTTAGTTCAATACATCGTACATATTGTTCAGTATCATATGACTAGTCATCGTTAGTTCAATACATCGTACATATTGTTCAGTATCATATGACTAGTCATCGTTAGTTCAATACATCGTACATATTGTTCAGTATCATATGACTAGTCATCAGTTGGAATCCAGACTGGGCTCATTACTAGTTACGTTTTCTTTCTGAGGTACAGTGGAAGCTCTTAAGCTCGACAGAAATCAAGTTCGACATCCTCTAGTTCGACTGCTTACGTAGGAGAATTAGACACGCCCCTATACGGGCACTAAGAAATGGGTTTGCCATTGAATGGAAATTGGTTCTGTGTCTTGTAGTGATACTTTTGTTTTTTTGTTTTTTTTTAATTTTTAGTTGGTTATTTAACGACGCTGTATCTACTACAAGGTTATTTAGCGTCGATGAGATTGGTGATAGCGAGATGCTATTTGGCGAGATGAGGATTCGCCATAGATTACCTGGCATTTACCTTACGGTTGGGGAAAACCTCGGAAAAACCCAACCAAGTAATCAGCCCAAGCGGGAATCGAACCCGCGCCCGAATGCAACTTCAGACAGGCAGGCAAGCGCCTTAACCGACTGAGCCATGCCGGTGGCTGATACTTTTGTTAAAGGAAAACAGAATATTTTATTGATTAGGGCATCCACATTGATCACTGATTTTAAATTAATGAACTCTTCTTTGTCCCTCCAAGTCCTTGTGTGGTTAACAAAGTATGTATGTGATCTAATAGATTAATTCCTCTCCCGACAGGTCGCGGCCCTGTAAGGCCCGGGTGGTGTGGGTCGTGTAAATGTACCTACAAGGGAAAGGTTAAACTAAGGAAAAGAAGAAGAAGAACTCTTCTTTCTCTCTGTTTGAGAACTGTGCCGTTTGTGAGACGGAACTGTCGAAACCCACTGTGGTACTAGAAGCGCATACACAAGTCTCGGGGCGGGCAGGAAATGCAAGTACAGTTAGTACTGTATTCGTTGATGGATGACCAATAAGAATTTGTATTCATTTCGCCTGCCACATCCACTACCCTTATTGGACTGAACTTTAAATTCTGATCTGTCGAACTTAGGAGAGTCCACTGTAATTCAATGGCAAATAAGTATCTCGATTTCATCTTAGTCAAGTACCATCTCACTATTACCAATTAGGCTGACGATACATAACTTCGAAGTTGATGTGGAGTCATTAAATAACTTATTTAAAATATAGGCCTATATGACTATTGGGTACAGGTTGCGTCCAAATAATTTTCGTGTTCTTTATATTTTATGCGTTACAATTTCAGATCCAGGCAATAATTTTTCGAGTCGTACCATGACAAATGAAAATAGGATATTACGAACTTCTTAAAAATAGTAATATACGTTACAAGAGCGGTATGTTTACGTTTTCATGGTCGAGGAAAAGTTTGAAAAATCGAAACGTAGTTGAGCGTTTTTAATTTCCGAGAACATGAAAACAAACATACCGCTCGTGTATCGTACATTATTTTGTGCGAAGATCGTTTATTACATACCTGAAAGACGAATTTCTAATTAGTTGCAATGAAATCTCCATGTTGGTTTCTGTTTAATGACGGCAACTTCGAAACACCAAAATATCTTTCTTCAACATTGTTGCTATAAAATGTTTTCTGTGTTTACTATACTCCAGCAGGCCGTGATATACGTCTGTCTTTTTTTTCCCCCCAGTCTATAAATGCGAACTTAAAACAAACGGTAAGGTTATGTAATGATTTATTTTTCATTTTAATATTTTAACTATATTATTTATATAACATATATATTGCAGTAATAACATCGGCATCTGGAATCTTGTTGATTTTTTCACGGCTTCCTTAATGTTACTTGTATCAGGAATGCAATAAGTTTCGTGGAGTAGTAACTTTACTTAATTTTTGCAAATATTTAAAAACAATAATTAACATTGCAATTTAGGTGAAATTGCAGTGGTAAGTTTCCAATTTGTAATTATTACTATGTTTAACGTCTCTAAAAATAATATGTTAAAAGCTTAAAGCAGTAAAATGAATGTCGCGCTTAAGCGATAAGAAGAGGGAAATTGTTATGTGTGTTGCGTTGGGAATACTGAATGTGGTATTTCACACTTACCGCGTATTGGTTCTGTGCGGAAAGCAAGCAAATACGCACGATCTCGCACAAAAATAAATGATTAACATAAATGTCTGTATTCTTATTATGTATAATAGTCTGAATTGCGTTAATGTACAGTTTACGGACATATGATCATCAGTACATTGTATTACCTTCCTCAAGCTCTCTAATTAATGTTCTACGCCTCTGTTCTGTGAGGGAGAACGCCCACCGACATCTTAGGTCGGCGAGCTGGAAATCATTGTATTACGTCAAGACACCCGGTGCAATTCTTATCTCTAATATCAGTGACAGGAACTTGTAGTTTTATTAATACTGTATGTAAACAGAAATATGCACATTTTAAATTATAGTAGTAGTAATAGTAATAATAATAATAATAATAATAATAATAATAATAAATGAAATAAAATATATGTATATCGAAATCTTTAGAACTTCTGAAATGACTTATAGTAAAATTTCGTTGTATCCAAATAGGTTATTTTTCTAAAGAGAAAAAAATCATGCTTGTTCATTTACTCCTACTTACGGATAAATTACGCATAGGCCTGAAAAATATTCTTAAATACAATAAAACGCTGAACTTGGATCACATTTCATAAGAAAAAGCTTAAAGAAAGGCATAGGAAAAGTACAAATTCAAAATTTTATGAAGAACTTCGTAGGGCAAGAGATGTCATGTTGTTTGGAAATATGTGGTGCTATATTAGTGAGCTGTGACTGGAGGCGCCATGTTGCGAGATTAGTGAACTGTGATTGGTAGATGGAAAACAAATGGGGGAAACAAGGGAACAACTGTATAAAAAAAATTTAACACAAAATTCAGAGACACCTGCATCAAAGTAGACATACTAAATATGCTAAATATTTACTGACCGTGGCCACTATACAATTGCAATATTATTGTAATATAATATATCTCTATACTTGATAATTAATTGTAGCCTATATTTAAAATATCTTTTAGTTAAAAAAAAATTCGGCAAGAGAGCGAAATTTTTATTTCGTTACAGTGATTTTTTCGTACGAATGAAATTCGTTAAATTCAAATATAATATAAATTTTCTATTTTTTTATAATATTCTATTAACTACTTCCAATTCCTCTACAATCTCTATATTAGTT